>NC_090797.1:1515000-1535000 GCF_040054535.1 Antennarius striatus | reverse complement strand
GTAAGTGCGGATCAGCCCCGATGGATGAGCCATCACCCCGCGGTGCTGAACGAGCAGCATCCCGGCTCACATCACCCGGGCCTCGGCCACTCATACATGGACCCCTCGCAGTATCCCCTCGCTGACGATGTGGATGTACTCTTTAATATCGATGGACAGGGAAACCACGTCTCCCCTTACTATGGAAACTCTGTCCGGGCCGTCCAGAGGTACCCCCCTCCTCCTCACAGTAAGTAAAGGACCTGTTTAAGGCCTTTTATTTAATAATGTACAGCTTCTCCTGCTCGGATCTCCGCGCGTAACTCATCCCTGCAGCGAATACTCAATTACTGTCACCGCGTTTGGAATTATTTGTATAATCTGACTCTGATCCGGACCAGGTTTCGCTTTTTGGCCTGACCTCACCTTAAAAACCTGAGAGCTTTAAGTGCTGTGAAACCGCGCTGTAAATATGGGATGGCTTACCTCTGGTTTGTCTTTGGTTTCACGGCCTGAACTCCACAAATATTAAATGATAAGTTAAAAAAAAAAAATTCCGTGCGTAATTTGTTCCTGTGCGCCTGAACGACATATTTAAACAAATAGACGCGTTTTGGCGCAGGAGTGACTGAATTATTTGGGTTTTAAATTCGAGAGATGTCATGATATCTCTTTATTCTTGTGGTTTCAATTCGTATTGTCGCTTCTGACTTCGTAAAAGTCAAATTCTTCCGGGATGTCCGGGGTCACAATCGTGCGCAAAACCGGTTTTTACCTTCACGGTAACAGAATTTCATCAGAAAAATAAATTTAAAATTAAATCAGTTTGTTGTGTGCGGAAAATAAATGTAACAAACGCAAATCTGTGCCTAAAATGTTCGGTTGTTAAAAGAATGAATGATGTTCCTGCAGAGCTGGGGGGTCAGGTCCTCACGGTGTGTCTCCTCTCTCTCCTCAGGTAGCCAGGTGTGCCGTCCGTCGTTACTGCACGGCTCTCTGCCCTGGCTGGAGGGGAGCAAAGGCATCGCCCCCCACCACAGCACTTCCCCTTGGAACCTGAGCCCCTTCCCCAAGAACCCCCTCCACCACGGCTCCCCGGCCGGCTTGTCCGTGTACCCCCCGGCCTCTTCTTCCTCCCTGTCCACCGGTCACTCCAGTCCGCACCTCTTCACGTTTCCCCCGACCCCCCCGAAAGACGTGTCCCCGGATCCCGGCATTTCCACGCCGGGCTCCAGCAGCTCCGGCCGGCAGGAGGACAAAGAGTGCATAAAGTACCAGGTGACCCTGGCCGAGAGCATGAAACTGGAGTCGGCTCACAGCCGGAGCGTGGCGTCAATCGGAGCAGGGTCCTCCTCTGCCCACCACCCCATCGCCACATACCCACCCTATGTCCCCGAATACGGCCCAGGCCTCTTCCCACCAAGTAGCCTGATAGGTGGGTCACCTTCTAGTTATGGTTCCAAAACAAGACCAAAATCAAGGTCCTGTTCAGGTAGGCGTGCGCTTTACTACATTCCCTTTTGATCTAACATGTTTAAATCACACTGAAAAAAAAAAGAAAAGAAAAATTCATCCCACCATGAATAAAAGTCGCGTTATAATGAAAAATAATTTCAAAAACAAACAAAAAAAATTATTGAATATATTTATTTAAAAATCATCAGAATTTATTGGATTTTTTCCCCTAAAGAAAATAAAAAAAATTCAGAGACTTAAAAATATTTTAATATCTGGATTAAATCGGGTATTTCCTTTTTTCCTCTACGCTAACGCGGAGATTTAGAGGGTGGGGGGGTGGGGTGGGGGTGGGGGGACGGTGTCGCCCGTTTATATGTTTAAGGTAATCCCATTACCGTCGGGTCCAGTGAACGCCACAGTTGTATTGTTTACGCACCGGATGCTGCGCGTTCATTCACGGGGAAAAAGCGGCTGAAGCGCCGGCGGTGCGGAGCGCAGCGAGCCGGGGAGGGGAGAGGCGCGGAGGGGGTATTTCCAAATTGTGAGGGGGGGGTATATTAATTATTTTAAAGGTTATTGCCGCGCAGCTGAAAAGCAGTTTTTTTTTCTGTAATGAGATTAATATCAGCGGCTTTGACGGGAGGATAGAAAACAGTGGATTAGTCGATGCATATCATCGGGATTATTCTGCAGCACACACTGGGCCAAATAGAGATTTTTTAATTCGAGGATAATGTGAGATAATAATGTGCATTTGCAGATATTTTCTAACGTGGAGAGAGTTCTTTTTATTTCTTTTAAATCAGGTTATTATGAGATTTCAAAGAAACCGTTTCTCTAAAAAAAATGGCGCAAAAAAAAGAAAGAAAGAAAGAAAGAAGGTCTGTTCCTGTTTGACTTCTGCGCTTCGTCCAGGTGTTTGCGTGTCTGTCACACGATTTTTTGGTGTGTGTGTGTGTGTGTGTGTGTGTGTGTGTGTTTGCCACTCAGATAAAAAAAAAAAGGGGGGGGGGGGTGTGGGAGTTTCGGGCTGCAAGAAAAGGCAAAAGGTTGTCGGCTTTGCACTAAAAGTGCTTTCAAATCATGTGTTCAGTTTCAGGGGGTGTGATCAGTGTGTTTCACCTGTCAGCATGAGAAATAACAGACGGACTCGAACGCATCACTATTATTATTCTGAATTATTGTTATCATTGTTATATTATTATGAATTATTATTATTATGAATTATTATTATAATTATAAATTATCATTATGAATTACTATTATTATGATAAATTATTATAAATTATATGAAATTATTTTTTTTCCTGATGAGCTAAATATTTTTATTATATTATACTTTATTTTTTTATACACTGCGTTGAGTTCAACGACACGTCTATCTTGACATTTATTTCACTGCTCCCTTCATGATGAACCTGAACACAACTGCTGCGTTCAGGAGCACCATTATCTGTGTTTGAATCCCATCAGCGCTCACTAACCTTTTCATTCATTCCCAGCTTAGATCGAACACTTTGATTGAACTGATTTGAATATTTCCACCCACCTGGGGGGCCGAACTGACGCGCCTGCTTCTCCGTGTTTTTTTTCTGTGTGGCTCTTGCAGAAGGTAGAGAGTGCGTGAACTGCGGGGCCACGTCGACTCCGCTGTGGAGGCGGGACGGTACGGGTCACTATCTGTGTAACGCCTGCGGACTCTATCACAAGATGAACGGGCAGAATCGCCCCCTCATCAAGCCCAAGCGGCGGCTGGTACGTCACCCCCCCACATTTCTCTGTTGATGACATTTCCGTCTCTCTCTCTGTTTTTCCCCTATCCAGGAAGAAGTAGGCCTATTAGCTGCAGGAAATTGACTCGACAAGTGCAGGTCTCTGTTTTCAGATACTACCATAGAAAAAAAAAAAAAAACAAGAAAAAAAAAACTGCACATTTTTTTTAAATGCAATGCTTTTTATTATTTGATAAACTTGTCATTGATTGCTTGAAGAATATTTTTTTGGAGATGCATTGCCTCCAACTAAAGAGACAAAAACCTGCAGGCCTGCATTCAATGAGCATCATTTGAATTTAGAGGCCATTTTTTCCCACTTTTAGATTTATTTTTTTTTGCAGTTAATTCAGGGAAAGCCCCCCCCCCAGGAGTGATCTCCCCAGAGGAGTTCCCTCTTTACTTTCTGATTCATAAATATCTATATATTAGAGGTAAAGATGGTCCAGTCCCAATCTGGATCTCCTCTCCTCCCCCCCCCCCCCCTCTAATGTGAAAACCCGACTTCCCAGGGAAAGGGCTGCCGGATGTCTGAGCAGCGCAGATAAGTCGCAGCCCCCCCGCCCCCAACCCCACCCCCCTCACCCCCCCAGTCAAAACAGAGGCTGGTTCGATCCCGGCTGGATGGACGTTTGTTTAGCGCCGGGATCTGTTTTTGGAATCTGTTTAAACGTCGTTTGATTAGAAGAGTTTTCTTTTATTACTCATGTAAAGGCAAAGAGGAGGAATGTATTTTTATTTGTTTGTAATTTGGAGGCCAGAAAGTCACACCTGAGGAGGATTTTACCGGAGCAACACCCGACCACAAACCATTTCTGGGGGTTTTTACGCACGCGTAAAAATCAGGTTGCAAGAAAACGCATCCATAATAGACACGTAGCGCACACTTCTTCCTCTCACCTGATTGGTTATTCACAGCACGCGTCTGCATGGGGGGGTTATTAGGCCACAGCGTGAGTATAATTGGAAATCCCTCCCCGAGATAATGTAGTCCTTTACGTCCAGCGGTCACCTGTCTATTGATTGCTTTTAGAGATTATAACGTCAATGTCAAACCACCGCAGCTAAATCCTTTCTGTCAGGAATGGAGGGAGGCTTTTATTTATTTAGCTCACAGCCTGCAGGGGAGACAGAAATATCTCCTCTCTGTTGCGCTTTTTTAATTGGCGCAATCATCACCACGTGGTTCATCTTTTTTTTCTTCTTGTCTGTGTTGAATTATTAGTGGCTTTAAAATCCACACCAATGTCACCTCCTTCCTTTATCTCACTGAGGACGTTTGAAACCACCTTTTTTTTAGGGGAGGGGTGGTGGTGGTGGTAGAGGGGGGGGGGGGGGGTTAATCAGATTTAATAGCTCTCCCATTTCAAGGCACTGCTTTTATGTCTTCTGTAAATATTTATTCTCCAGGAGGAATGCGCTCTGTGGCGCTATTTTTAGCCCCGGAGTGAAAGCAGCTCAATTTTTTTTTTGTTTCTGTCTTTATTTTAAACTATTTTCAGATTTTAACGCAAAAAAAAAATATTAAAAAATAGAAATAGTATTTCATATTTTTTTTCCACACGAGTCAAATTGAATGAATCTAATTTAAGGAATAGTGAGTGTTTATTCCACATTTCATCCTGGTGACGTTTCAGCGCGTAAAAAAAAAAAAAAAAAAAAAAAAGAGATTGAGGCTTTTTAATCTGTGTCCTTTCTTGCTGTAAAATCTCGATGTGGATTGGTTCCTGACGTGGTCACGTGACGTGTTATTTTCGTCCCGTTTTCTTTTCCTGGTGTTCAGTCCGCAGCCAGGCGGGCAGGGACGTCGTGCGCAAACTGCCAAACGACAACGACGACGCTGTGGCGGAGGAACGCCAACGGGGACCCGGTGTGCAACGCCTGCGGCCTCTACTTCAAACTGCACAATGTAAGTAATAAACCTTCCCAGGATATCTCACCGGCCAATCACATAAATATTTACCCCTTCAGCTTCCTCTGCTGCCTTCGCATCACGTCATGCTGGGCACCTTTCCCTCCTTCCTCCTCCTCTTCCTCTTCCTCCTCCCTGCAGAGACTTTCCGGGCAAAAATACTGTAGAATTAATATAATTTATTGGCAGTAAGTGTGAATTTAAAATGTATAAGACCGGAGTGAACTCAGCCAGCAGCTTTTGAATATTAAATAAGAGTACAGGGGGGAGAAGGGAGGTGGGGGTTAATTAAAATTCCATTAATTTCCAGGTTTTTTTCCCTTCATTTCTTGCCTTTTTGGTTCCAAGCGCGCCTGCGGTCCCCCCCACCCCCCCAAGCCCCCATCTGACCACCAATCCGATTCGTTTTGGGCCGGTTCGCGCCACATCCTCCATCAGGACCCCCCCCCAGGGATGCATTTATCTGTCCTCTCCTGCTCACAGAGCTGTCACTCCTCATCCGGGGGCCATTGTGGCTCAAACTAATAATAATAAAAAGCTCCAAGGCCACATGTAGGTAATACCCCGCCCCCCCATCTCCCCTTGTTAGTTCGGGAACAGATTCAGACCAAAAAAGGGGAGAAGAATAATATTTCCCAGGTAGCTCCTGACCCCCCCCCCCCGACCTGGACTCGAAACCGGTTTATTTTGATAAATCTCCCGCCGGGTCTTGAATTCCTGATTCTCCACGGAGACTTCTGGCTGGTCAGAAATGACGCCAACGCGAAGGCGAGGCCTCGTCGACACCTAGAGCACCTGCCTGGGTCATCATCCAGGTTGGGGAGGGGGGCAGGAAATGTGTAGGGGTATTCATCATCGACTCAAAACGCTTCAGATCGGCGTTCGTTTGATGTGCCTGGGGCCAAGGTAGAGCGAGTCGCCCACATCTGAGAGAAGGGAAACCACATGATTGGTCCACAGATCCCCCCACCCCCACCCCACCCCCCAATCATCATCGAGGCCATTCCGCTTAAAGAAGCGACAAAAAACCCCGAAGAAATCCCCGTTCCCGTTTCTTGAGGAAGTAAGATCAGGAAGCCGGTCGGTCTCATCCACCTTCCTCCTAATCCTGCCCACAGCCGGAATTCCATCATCCGGCTCTCAAACCGATGCTGGAATATGGCAGCCGGGGGCCCGGTTTGGCCGGGAGTGGGTCGGCCACGCAGTCGAGGAGGGAAGAGTTGGCCGACGGCGGCGGTCGTGTGACTCGCCGGTCGGCCCCGGCGACGAATTCGCTGCCAGACTCTCCTCCTGTCCTCCCGCCTCCGTCTTTCCCGATTTTGTTTCTGGCAGAATTTCCGCCTCGGATGCATTTCAAACGACGTTTAAAGACTCGAAACGAGAAGACGTGTAAACAGTCGTCCGTTACGTATCATTATCCTCCCCAAAATCTGCCTCAGATCCAACTAAAAGCTTCTTTTTTTATCCGCGATTCCTAACTTGATGACAGTCTTTGCTTCTATAACGTAATGGAGCCGAGACCGCCGCTCCACGCTTAAAGAATACTAATGTGCCGTCTTTTCTTGTCCCCTTTCGAGAGCAGATTAACCGACCTCTGACCATGAAGAAGGAAGGCATCCAGACCAGGAACAGGAAGATGTCCAGCAAGTCCAAGAAGAGCAAAAAGTCCCAGGACAGCATGGACGACTTCTCCAAGAGCCTGATGGACAAGAGCTCCTCCTTCAGCCCGGCCGCCCTTTCCCGCCACATGTCGTCTTTCCCGCCCTTTTCGCACTCCGGCCACATGCTGACCACCCCCACCCCCATGCACCCTTCCTCCAGCCTCCCGTTCGCCCCCCACCACCCTTCCAGTATGGTCACAGCCATGGGGTAGACCTTCTCCGAGGAGCGCCGCCGCCGCCCGTCACGTCCTACCGGTACCTTTGTTGACCTGCTTCCATACCCTTAAAGACCAACCACCTGGCCCCCCCCCCACATCCCGGTGAGGACGGCAGGCATTTGGACCCCCCGCCCTAAGTTGCATCGTATTTTTTTATAAAAATCCGAGAGTACCTCTGCGACGTGACGCTTTGCAGACTTGAATCGCCTGTGGCGCACTTGACCTCCAAAGGGGGGGGGGGACTCCTTTATTTCCTCTGGCCCCCGCTCCCAACTGCCCCCCCAACATCCATCTGTGTACAAAAAGCCATTTTCCCCCTCCTGCATCAACAAAAACAGAAACTTTTCCAACGCTTCCGACCCCGCCTCTTCCTCACCTTTGCACCTGTGAAACAGGAAACCCCGCCCCCTACCTCCACCACCACCTCCCCCACCACAAAGGCTCGCCTGCCCCTCCCCGCCGAAGACGAGGAGAGGCAGACGCTGAATATATTTGTACAAATTGTATGAAATACAGTACATTTAATGAAGACTTTTTAATTAAGTAAGGAGTAAAAAAATAAAACACGGAAAAACCTGCCCCCTTTACCGCCCCGGGAGGGGGGCAGTTAACGACGAGAAGGGTACGAGTCGCGGCAGATGGAGAAACCTGCTGAGGAGGAGGAGGCAGAGGAAGAAAGGAGGAAGATGAGAGACTTAGGAGGAAGGGCAGGCCTGGTTTTTGCCCGTCTGAAATGTGTCGCATTAAGTTTGCATTAAGGCTGCAGGCGCCTCGTCTTTATTTTTTTTTTGGATGTGCTATAGGTCTCGGGCAATTGGTTTGTGTTCACACACACACACACACACTCACACACACACACACACACACACACACACACACACACACACACCTGAAAGACTTTCTTCCTGCCCTCAGATTATATGCATTGTGAAAAAAAAAAAGTTCCTGTATTTGTTATTTGTATGTATAAATCAGAGTACCAAAAATACGAAATAAACAAAGATGTAGAATTATTTCTTTATGTTATGCAGACTGAATGGTTGTAAAAAATTTAATAATAATCACTAGTGTAAAATATGACTGCTTTTTTTGTTTCGTAAATTTTTTTTTTTTCCTCTTTGAAAATAATAAACTAGTTTAATCTCTGTTGACATGTTAGCGCTGTGCTCGTCGCCGTTTCTCTTGTGTCTGTCTCACGCCGCCGCCGTTTTTGTTGGCCATCTTTGCCCGGTGCTCGCTTAGGGCGGCGAAGTCGAGCGCAAACAGGAAGGGCAGGAATAAACAGCAGGGATGCAGGAGAGAAGACCCCGAACGCCTCACAGCCACTGATTAAGGGGGGTTGTTTTATCCGACTGACACTTGAACGCACCGTTTGGATTTTACCAAATAAATTCCATCGTGATAAAATATATTTTATAGAAAATTCGTAATATCGTTGCGGAAAAAGAATTTAAAGGTTCTGGGTCGGAATAAGACGGTTTAGATAAAATACGTTTACGATCGAGAAATAAAAATAATTACATTGTAGATTATAATATATAATTTAAAATAATGTCATAATAAATAAAGATTTGAGGCAACGAAAGCTTCAATTTAAAAAAAATAATTTTTGCATTATTGCAGGTGACTCAGTGATAAGAGTACAAATAGCATTAGCATAGAGCTAATGCTATTTGATCTATCAGGCCTGATTGTGACCTGTGCGTATTTTTCACGATCCAATCAAAATGCAGGCTTTACAGCATAAATGGGTAAACAGTCGAATTCACGAATGACAAAAACAAAAAAACTACAAATTCAATCCAACTTAAATTTGGCGCAAAATTTAAGTCGAACCAACAACACGATGGAAACATGACGCGGCAGAAATTCTAATTGACACTGCCCGTCTGTTCTCCGCCACGCAACTCCCTCCGTGTGGTTTCTCCTTGTTCTTGGGAACCGCTTTTCCAATATGGGAATATATTTACACAAGCGGAACGGCAAAGCCGGCGGCCGCGGTGTCTCCTACCTCCCTGCATCAGAGGCCAAACAGGAGTCAGGTATTTGGCGTCATTTGTTTCTGAGCCGCTGTGACCAATCGGGAGATTTGCTCCTGTGTTTTAATAGTGAGGTCAAAGGGGCATGCGGAATGAGAATGGGCTGGTGTGTGTGTGTGTGTGTGTGTACAGAGGGATCGAGGCCAGCTTTGGGACCTCGCGGCCTCTGGTTGACCTTTATGCCTCCGGCGTCTGGCGGCGGACGTCTGGACGCTCAGGTGAGGATGAACCCGGATCGCCGAACTCCCTGTGATCTCCTCTCGCCTCCATCATCATCGTCATCATCATCATCATCGTCGTCGTCTCCCCCGTCTTCCTGCGTCTGCCTCTCGTCTTTCAGGTGAGGACGATGACGGATTTGAGGGCGTGATCGGCCTTTGATGGACGGTCCGTCTGCATCCCGGCAGCGCCGCTGTCATCATCAGCATCGGCAGGGGAGGGGCGGGGTCAGGTCAGGGGGTCATCATGTCAGACAGAGCTGCAAGAGACGCTGTAAAATAATTAGAAAAGACGTTTGAGTTCAAACGGTGTAAAAAAAATACAAACAGGATGTGAAATCTGAGGGTGGGTTTGTTAATCTGGTATTTTCAAAGTAAAATAAAAAAAAAAAATCCCTTCATTCTAATCCAGTGATGTCACACCGTTTGGGGTTTACAGGATGTCGACAATTCTTTTCTACCTGCTGTTACAGATTCTAGTGACGCACAAATACAGGCTGCTGGATGGACTCGTGTGTGTGTGTGTGTGTGTGTTGTGGTTGTGTGTGGGAGAGCTAGCGGTGTGATGTGGCTTCTCTCGTTGAGTAACGCTCAGAACTTGTCGGTCAGAATCAGAAGCTGTTTTTTTTTTTAACCAGCTGACAGCTAGTTAGCGTAGCTTAGCATAAGGACAGGAAACAGCTGGCCTAAAATAAATTACACGCTAACTGAAGAACACTTATTCTGACATGTTTATTATATGTCTTCTATTTATTAAATAAACTAGCATCATGAGCATTAGCAGCCAGGCTAGCTGCTCCTGCCCATTTCCAGTCTTGATGCTAAGCTAAGCTAACTGGTGGCAGACTCAAATTCAAATTAATTCAATTTAAAAAAAACTTTATTTGTCCCCAAGGGACAATTGAAAGCCCATAAAGCAGTATGATACACAATAAAGTAAATTAAAAGAAAAAAATATAAAAATACAACACATAAAATAAAGCACATAAAGCACTTAAATACAAAATAAAAAAAAAGTAAACGTATATTACTGTGTATACCATACGCAAAGGGTAACAATCTTCTCATTTAAAAATCAAAAATACTTTTTTAAAGCCATCTCGGGGTTAAACTGAGGAAATCGCTATGCTGACGCTGAGCTAGCCGTTAGCTCACCGGCGTCTTTAATCTTCCCTGACATCGCTGTGATACCTGCACCAGATATAATATACACTGTTTATATAGCCAGCGCCTATGAATTATTATGGGATTACTTTAGAAACGAACCGATGTTGCTCTCATCCCATTTGTCGCCTGAAACGTGAGGGATGAGCTGCAATTGTGGGGCATTGTGGGAGTTCCCTCACTTGTTGGAGACCCCCGTTTCCACTTTGAAAAGCGCCGCCGCGCGTTTGCTTTTGTCTCCTTAACAATCGTAAATTTGAACCATAATCTCCCGTCACAACACGGCAGATAAAAGATAATTATCTCTTTTTACTGAGGTGCCCCGGGGGCTTCTTGGACGGCCTAGCAGACAACGCGCCTAAACCCTCATCCCACACACACACACACACACACACACACACACACACACACACACTGCTTTTGCAACAGGCTTCTCCTACAAACACTCTAAATCCTGCCGGAGTCGGACGTGAACCCGGCGCCTCCGAATCTTTTCCCCAAATGAACCGATCCCCGTCCGACTGACGCAACAGGCCACGCCCACTTCTGGATGCCCCCCCCCCCCCGAGGTGGAGCGGAGTTCACGGGTTCACCCCGGGAGCAGCGGTGGAGGTGCGCACCTCCGTCCGTGACAGGAAGTGTCAGCGGGGGGAGTGAATGATGACCCCAGAGGGCCCGAGGTGGCGTGTTCCATTTAGGAGAACGGAAGGTTGCTATTCGTCTCTGATTGGACCGTTTGTAGCTCACCTCAAATATCAAATTACAGGTGAGCTAGCTTGGCCTAGCATGCAAAAATCAAACTAATTTCTCCCCAATTTCTGCTTTTTATGCTAAGCTAGGCTAACTTACGAATTCTTTAAATGACAAAAGAGTCTTGTTTTACTCTCGGAGGATCTAGCGTGGCATCGCTCAGCCTTGGCAGACATTTTTGAACTTGTGGTTTTTCGCGAGTTCTCGCGTCTGCACCGACTTGAAAAAACCGTAAAACACACAGCAGGGATGAAAGTCGCTGTGGGTGGCGTGTTGAGAAGAACGCAAACACAATAAAACATTTAATTTCTCCTAATCCTAAAACTCATTCCTGTCGACCATCTCTCCGAAGCCCCCCCCCCCCCCCGGGGCCAAACTGAACCTCGTATGTTAAAAACCTCTCTAGGGGGGGAACATTTGCCGACATCCAGAAACTGTCACTCGGGATTTTTAACCCAACGTCACTCGAAGCCTTCGCCCGTGACCCGGCGCTAGTCGACCCGATGTGTCTGCAGAGGAACCGAGCATGCAGGTGTTGGAGTTCCCTCCACCTGGCTGGAGCTCGGGTTGGGGGGGGGGGGTTGCGATGACACTATCTTGGCACCGCCTGCAAAGGTGTGTTTGAAGAACGCCACTCTGTTTATATCAGAGCCAAGAGGTGCTTAACCACCTTTTAATAAACTCGGTGAGAAGTCAGCGTCTCGGGACAGATGTGGAAGAATTTGCATGTCTGTTTTTGAGTTTTTAAGCTACGCTAATTCTGGAGGTGTCTGGATTAGAAATACGCAATAAAGTCATCTGGACATCTGGATTGGCGGTCATGGGGATTCAAGTCAGATACACAAGATGAGAAATTTCACATTTTACAAGTTTGATTCAATGGTTAGGCAGCTTTTTTAAGGAAGTTTCCTGCACATGTCGTCCACGGTGGGAAATTATATGATCATAAAAATAAAGTAAAATAAAAGATTTGATGAGAAAGTTCTTCTGTTTTTGCACTTTGAGAGACTCAGAACATTTTTCAAATAATCTCTGCACAAAAGACCGAGAATTTTTCAAAAAAGACCAAAATTTTGCAGCCATGCTGAAGTTGAGCCATGTGTTAGCATTAGCATGATCACAAACATGCAGCGCTAACATGCTGGTTTAACATCTACTGCTTTTATCGGAATAGTCTAGCTCATTAGCAGGCTAACTTTGGCCAATTAGCCTCATAAAGGCTAATCCAAACACTTTTGGTCGTCAGTATTTAACATGATCGTTCAATCTCTGCCCAGTGAAAAGACATCCAGACAAGTTTGGTGGTGATCTTTTTTGTGCTGCAGACGCCACAACACAACAAAACACAATCAGACCCACCAAGTGTGAAGGTTTATCGGATTCCAAAAAGACTTCACGGTTGCTTAAAATGCAATTAATCTCCTCCACCGCCATCATTTAACCTCTTCTCAACAGTCACAAGATAAACACTAAAGTGAACCATTCCCCTCAGGTAATCTATTTGGAATGTGCTCTCACACGTGTTTGGCTGGATGTCAGTTGCTGGCTCACGCTAACTGAAGTTGAGCAACTTTTTTTTTTTTTTTTTCCTCCGAGACAATGGTTTCACAGAAATCAGTTTCAGCAGAAGCTTTCCTAACCGGTGATGCGTTCCCGCACCGGTTCTCCTCGGAAACTTTTTGCGGCGTTCGATTCTGAAGCTGAATTTTGGCAACGACGGCTGGTTTATTGGCAGCTTTTGGCCTGAAAATTCCAGCTTCACAGTTGGTCTTGAAAGCTCGCGTAACTCTAACTGCAACCCAAAGAGTGCATGTGTGATCATGCATGCATCGGCTGCCAACAGTTAGAGTAGCTACCTCGCTAACAAAGGGACTGCTGTGTAGGTCGGCTGTCCGGAGCCCCGGGGCTGTTTACACATGCCATTGTCTCCCGTGGGCCAATCAGACAAGCCTTATTAGGTAAATAAAGCCTGCTACAACCAATCGCTGGCAGGCACACCATAGTCTAGGCTGATTATCGGCGGTACCCCCAGGAAGAGACGGAAGCAACCAGGGGGAAGTCTCCCCTACCTCACGTCCCATTAGAGGCTGAGTCGGCGTTCTGGCGTCCGATTGGTCGGTCTGTATCTCCGAGGTTCCGTATAGGGAGGCTTAATGAACAACCGCAACGCTCGTCCAGAAAACCATCGCCGTGGAAACGATTAGTTGATGGATGGGTTTAATTAGCTCCAGGTGCCAGGAGCACATTTGCATAAAGTGTTTTTGGAAACTTTTGCAAATTGGCTGATAGTCATCGTCACTTCACTTTCTGTTGTCGGAAACCCAAACGGCGCGTTTTGAAATGATTGTTCTGCAGCTTATCGAGCAGATTTAATCTAGATTTTTTTGTCTTTTTAAGGCCCAAAAATCTACTTTTTTTTGAGCCGCGTTGATGCAACTCGATTAATGAATGCTGGTTAACGGTTGTTCTCATGAAAACATTGTCATCTCATATAGAATAAGGCGTCATCTGTAAAAAAAAAAGAGGAATAAAACAATCAAGAAACCAGGAAGCTCCACTACAGGTTGTGACAGTTAGGTGTCAACAGATTCACGTCCATTCATTTCCTTGTTTCCATAACGACTTCAGTTTCACTCTACCTAGAGGTATGCTAACGATGAGGTTCATTACACATATCGATTGAGCAACAGGAAGTAAGCATAAATGTACAGGAAGTAAGCTCAAACGAACCACAACTCCAAAAAAGTCAACTTCCTCCCGGATGGCGAGGATGGAACGATTCTAAAAAATGCAGCCGCATCTCGAGTTCCATCATCTGAGATTGGTTTCGTCGTAGAACGGCTGACTCCGTCCAATCGCGCGCTCGCAGCTGAGATAAGTTAATCAGATGATGTCACACCAGGAGGCGACGCCAACGCGGTTCAAAAAGACGTTTTCTTTCTCGGCTGCAGATCGCCATCTTCACTCAATCTGCGCTTCTTTTTTTTTTTTTTTTTGCAGAGTTAGCGATCGGCGTTAAGATCGATCACGTTAACCCGCAGGAGCCCCCGCCGTCCCATGATCACATCGCTGCCTCCCTCTGCTTCCCACCCCCACCTCCCTTTTGGGAGCTCTGGGAGTGTTTGTACTGGAGGCAGGCAGCGGTGTTTTCACAGCCAGATCTCTTTCCTGAGGTATTGCTGGCCTGGGTTGACCGTCGCGGCGCCTGCAGACCAGTGGCGACTCCGGTAGGAGGTCACGAACGCTTAGCAGGCGACAAATTCGTAAGTTCATCCGAATTGAGACGTCAAAACCAACTCCTGCTCGTTAGTTTCTGTCCGAGGAAAAGCCTCAATGTTGACGCTTTCCAGATATCCAACTGCAAACCAGCAACAATGATTTATGGTTAATTACCTGAACGTGCCGTCGGCCCTCCCAGTGCGAACTGTTGCCTGGAGCCGCCGCAGGTATTTTAATCTTCGTCATACCTTCAGTATTAACATCTCACGATAGCATCGGGTTAAAAACAAAAGGAGGTCAAGTACGTGCAAGAGGTAAATCATAATGCATCAAGATTAAAAATGTCACAATTCATTAGCATCAAGCTAAACGCATCTTGGCACTCTTGTTTAAGTGCAGCGACTTTCAGAAACTTTACAAATCTGTCGCCACATGCTAATTTGCTGATTGTGCTCGATGACAACATTTTTTAGTTCAGTATAATGCTAGTTGTAAAAGTTGGGTCATGGCGCCGAAACACAGCGAGTATGAATGGGTTTTAAGGAAGGGCCACGCCTTCCACCAATCAGGAAGTACAGGAAGTCAAGGAACAGCCGATTGGGCCTTGCACCTTGACCTTCTGCGATTTTCTATTCGCACACGAGGCCCTCGAGTTCCGATGTCTTTCGCGATTCATCCCGTAGCGTCGGAGAAATCCCTCCGACGGGGGCCTGACTCGGACGTACGAGAGGGGTTGTGGGTGTGGTTTGTGCTGCAACGGCGAGATAAACGCTTCATCTGGCTTCGGCTCCGGAGCGCTGCACTTAATGGTGCCTGCGCAAGCAATTTTTTCGAAGCTGCAGAATAAGCAAAGACCCAACAAACACACATGCGTGCAGGAATACGCTTAACCCCCGCCGGAGGGGGGGTGAAGGCAATCTGTTAAGAAAGAAAGACGACAAAGTCATTGCAGAGCGGTAGCGCGGCGCCGAGTTGCGTAAGAGAGAGAGAGAGCGGATGAAATGCGGGAATGTGTCGCTGTCAACACCTCAACCAAACGAGACAGAGTTTGTTTATTCGAACGCCTCCCGATCGCAGCCGTGAACCAGGAAGCAGCAGGTGTCTCGCTCCAACGGCAGGGATGGTATTGTTGACAGTGGATAAACAGGTTGGGGTTGGGATGGTTCTAGCAAAAAAGGAAGGGGTTAGTGTTTTCCCCTAAACATTGGAGGAGGAATTAGCCCTGCCTAGTTCAGTGTAAAATTTGAAAGTGTAAGCTGTTTGTTGTTTCTCCCCCCCCACCCCAGTTGGCGTTTATTGGTGTTGTCTTATTGCGGCTCTGCTGAACAAGCCTGGCCCGAGTCGTCGCCTGGCAGGGGCAACCGTGGGATAAAAAACCCAGCGAGGGGAGATGGCTGGCGTTGGGGGAAGGAGAGATTCCATTGTGTTTCCATTGTGGCTCTGTCACTCTCTGCTACCCTGGCTCGCTGTCCTCTTTAAGCGGCACGTCCATGTCAGCAGAAACCGGCTTTTATCCTCCTCTTTCATCCGTTCCCTTTCTTTTCTTCCGTCTGGTATTCACTCAGCTGTTTCTTCAAATGTCTTTTGTAAAAAAAAAATAAGAGCGAAAGAAGGCAATCACTCGGTCTTAGCACATTAACACATCTGCAGCTTAACCTTGAGAGCGAGACTATTGTCGGGCAAGACAAACAAAAGTTGGGTTCGTCCAATGCGTTCATGGGTTCATTTCGGAGCAAAGTCGGCAAGTTGAGAAAAAAAAAGTAGATGCATGTAAAAAAGTTGTTTTACGTAAAGTTTCATCAGGTCAGGAATGCCCCCCGCACCCCACCATCAGTGGTTTCTCCTGAGCTTACTCATGGTGGCAGGTGGAGGGAGGGACTGGGGGAGGGTTGCCTCGGGGCAGGTGAGCAAAAGGGGAGATGGAGGTGGGGTAAGATGAAGGGGAGGACTCGGGTGACCAGTTTTACCTGGTACTGGTTCGAGCCCGCCCGGACACGCCAGAGAGATCCGCCCGGGGGGAGGAAAGAGAAAGAGAGGGAAGAGAAGGACAGCGAGATAGTCTTCAAGAAAAGGAAAACACCTCTTACCACATCTCATCAATCCCTTCTTGTTTGCCCTCCATTTTTTTTTTTAATCGTATCCATCTCCATCACTCCCGTAGTTTTCTCCAGCTCCTTCCCTGGTTGCTTGTTTTCTCCTCTTCTCTCGCTGAGGTATTATTTTAAAATTCCAGTGAGATGAAAATGTTCCTGTAATTGTTGACCCACCAGAAAGGAAAAGAAAAACTCCCACATACCGAGAGAAGTTGGATAAATAGAGTTTGGACAAGCCAGACGTTGAGAAAAGAATTTCATTTTCTTTGTCCCGTCTGGATTCGATGGCAGGTTGTTTGTTGTTTCTCCTACTTTTCGCACTCGGCAATTAATCAGGCGTGAAAGCTGAGAGAGGTGACGGTATCAATCAGTGGGAACTTATTCTGATAAGTCTGGGGCTCTTATTTCTTTAAATTCATCCGAGGTAACCTATCCGGGCAATCAGTTCGTGTCACGGACGTTCACAACTGCAAGAATTCGTGCAACAATCAGATAGACTATTTTAGACTATTTTAACTTAAGATTTTTCCATTTTAAGCCCAAACTTAGAAAATTGAGCTGCTATGAGAACCTCTGTTAGCAAAAATGCTAATGGCACTTTCAAGCCAACCCCGTTTTCATTTGAAATCAAAATGTGAAGCCTCCACCTGACAGCAATCCAGGCCAAACAACTGGATTAAACCCAACAAAAACGGGCGATGTCAAAGAAGAGTCAAAGGATTCAACAATGACGAAGAATTCAAAAGACAACAGAAGAAAAATAAACATAAAATGACTGAAACTGAATGACGGCAAGACAGAGAGGCTACAATTGGCTAGCCCTCATGCTAACGTTGTGCGGCGTGAGAACGCTGCTTATTTAAGTCTGCCGGTTTTATTATGAGAAACTGAAGTGAAGCTTAGCGCCGTCTTTAGCCGCTAACTCAACCGCTCAAACAGAAAACGATTCAAAAACAGGCCGCCGGCTTCAGGGCTGCTTCGTTTGAAGTGTGTGTTGCGTTGCCACGTGTGTGTTCTTTGCATACAGTTTGTCAAACAGGGAAAACAAACCTACCTGAACTTTGCTTCACCTGGACATTAATGCCTCGCAGCTACTTTCCCTGGAAAGTGGGTGGGGAGAGGTTTTTATGAGTTATTAACGCGTCATACAGGTGCGTTCGCTCCCTGTGAGACTCCACCAGCACCCTTTGATTCTTTTTACGTCTATTCCTCTTCCAAAACTCCTTCTTTATGTTTCTTCTACTCTGGTTTTCAGCTGTAAAGCAGGTTGAAAAACCCACAGCGGTTCGCTTCTACCTGTCCTGTCGTCGCCGGCTTTACTTCACACCGCCCAATAAATAAAATCACACGTGAAATTCCCGAATAACCCTAAGCTTCTATCCTAAAATGTTTGGCAAAGAGTGGAGTTGAAGTTTGCTTTACTTTGAAAATACAACTTGCAGGAAGGTCCGACAAGCAATGGCATCCATTGGGGAGGCAGGAATTATCAATTCCCTTCTTATTGTTAGAGAGACACTTATTAGGCATGACAATTGATAAATTGGCTTTCAGGGTTACAAAAACGGATTTTTCCCAAAATTTGTGTAGGGGCGGGGCATGAATCAATCGCAAACCAAGCTGATTTTTTTTGGAATGGATGTACAAATTAACGTCTTTCCCTCGGATTATAATTTTAGGAATATCTCAGGAAATAACTTGCGAACTCAATCTTGTAATGCCTTGTTACTCGTGGTTAATGTGTTCCAGGAAACACCTGCGAAAAACGAAATTCCGCGATATAGCGACAAAATATTTAATTATTTACGATAATTTACGATGTATAAAGAACTTTTGTATTAAAGAAAAATTACTTTAATACACGGAGGTGCGCCGCGTTCCGTAAGTCTTGGAACGCAATGCACACGGATGCTATCAGCCAATAAAATGTGCATACAGTATCACATGACTACCTACTAAAAATCTGTAATGTAGTGAAGCTGGGCATCTTGAAGCGCAAATAAACAAGGAATTACTGTATTTGTGTCTCTATGGGGTAGAAGTTTGTGCTTTACTTTGACTTTTCGTTGCTGTTCGCAATCATTTTTTTTGGTGTCTCCGCCGGAAGCGGCGATGGTAAAACATCCCGGGCCTCCGCGACCGCGATGGGACCATAATGGCCTCTCAAATCAATGTCAGCGCCCGTTTAGATTTAATTAGTGTTTCCAGAACAGGTTCTCTGTGTGAGTGCATCCACTTAGAGGCCCCTCATTGGATTTTCGTGTTCACAATGGGAGAGACTGAAGCGTCAATTGCAGTAATCCTATATTTGCACTTGCTGGCCTGTCCCTCGAGGGCGATGCGATGCAGCGCTCGCCGTCTGCATGTTTTTCATTCATTTGTCATAAAACATATTTGTTGCGTTCAAACGCGCCCGAGGAGCATGCATGTGCTCCTTGCTCGCGCGGCGCTCGGATTGATTGAGCGGTGAATTGTGAGTCCCCTGGGTGTTTTTGGAGCTGCTTGTTGTTTTCTGTTTTTGTGGCTTCACAATGGGCCAGTGTGCACCGGGGTGGGATTTTTGTGTACGTGGGTGGGAAGTGCGCGAGTCTTTGAGCGTTGCTTACGCGTACGTGTTGGTAAAAAGACTGGAACCGGAGTGGAACGTGCGTGACGTTTGCCAAACTCTTGAGCAACAGGGAATCAAAAATAATTTTTTTTTGTTAGTCTACGTCCGTTTCGGGTAATTCCAGTCCGTTTCGGGGCGATGTGCTTCGGATGAGGTAGCAACTGTCTGATTCGCTGGAACTCGCTGACAGATCGGATTTAGAAACGTTAGCATCGAGACAGTCGTTCAACTCCACTTCCTCTTCCTTGCTTGACCGGTCCTGTGAGACCACCAGGGGTCGGGTCCGGGGTGGAGTCCTGAAGGTGGAGCTGGGGGATGAATGCGGAGATTGTTGCAGGGTGGGACGGGTCCCCCTCGTAGCACCTGGCCATCTGGACATTACATCCCCTTGAGCCGTAATGGATGCCCCCCACCACCCCCATTTCCTCCCCTAACTCCTGGCTTGAAACTCATTATGGACACCCTCACACTCCCCCAAGACAAGCCCCTTGTGGGACACCGGTTTGGGAGGTTTGCGCAACTGGATAATGGGTTTCATTTAAAGCCCCATTCAGAGCCAAGTTGTGAACTATGGTGGTAGGGGGGTCACTAGGGGTCATGCTAAAGTTCACACACCCCCAACCTGGAAGGCAAAGGGGGGGGTAAGGTATTTAAAACCCGACTGCCACCGCCTCCGCCGCCGTCTTATGACATCAACGTGGGGACAGGTGTAAAGAGGCGGGGCTTGCGCTGCAGGTGTGCGAGTCGGATTACGTACCACCGTGCACGTAAACCGCTAGGTCTTCTCCACAAGCGGAGCGAATATAATTAAACCTGAAGTAAAAGGAAAGTGGTCATGTTCGCCGTGACCTTTTATGTGTGTGTTTGTGTGTGTGTGTGTGTGTGTGTGTGTGTGTGTGTACAGCAGGAAGA
>NC_090797.1:1500000-1510000 GCF_040054535.1 Antennarius striatus | reverse complement strand
TGGCGCCCATTTCCGTCCTATGACGGTGACTCCATGACCAAGCTCCAAACGTCTATCCTGACATAAATGAACAAGGCGATGAATCAATCTCCATCGATCCACGCTTCACCACGCTTTACCCAGCAGCCTCTGGTGTCGGCTTCCAGAAACAATGGCGCTCCACGAGAAGCCAGTTTTCCATCCAGCGTAACACAAACCAGCACCGTTACCCTAACCTCCACCGCTCCACCAATATGGATCATTCCTCCAGACCCCAGGTATAATTTATTAACCAGACCTCCGATCGGATGACTCAGCGTTTGTTGATGCCGCGTCATCTCAAAGACGGATTTTTTTTTTTCAACCATTGTGGTCGGAAGGTCTTTGTGTTTGTGTCTACTCAATGCAAATGAATGGGGGGGGGGGTCAGGGTTAACCTCTCTGGGGTGTGTGTGTGTGTGTGTGTGTGTGTGTGTGTGTGTGTGTGTGTGTGTGTGTGTGTGTGTGTGTGTGTGTGTGTGAATCTAGTTCAGCCATCTTAATCCAGCACCCAGACTCTTGGCTCCTTGGCTCATCAAAGTGAGAGGCCAGCAGTAGCCGGCCCAGATTATATCTCTGTGTGTTTGTTTGTATGAGTGTGTGTGTGTGTGTGTGTGTGTGTGTGTGTGTGTGTGTGTGTGTGTGTGTGTGTGTGTGTGTGTGAGGGATAGAGATGCTCCACAGCCCCCTTCATACACTCAATGGCTTTGAGAGCCGAGCTAACATTAGCGCCCATTTCTACGACTATCCAACCCTCGCCACATCCGGCCTCTCGCCGCCGTGAACGGGCGACGCCACGCCGTCGACGCCTTCAGCCGCAAATAAACCAACATTAAAATCTGAGTTTGCAACGCTCGGCGAAAATAAACACAGCAGAGTCGGTGACAGATAAAAAGCTGGGGGTGCGGGGGGTTTGTTTTTCTTGGTATGACCGGCGGAGATACCTTCGTACAAGTTTTGGGCAGGTGATGTGAGGATGGACGTCGTCATGCCGACCTTTCATTTCAGAGCATCGCAAGCTTCTTGCGCTCATTTTTGTGAAATCACTTCTACCGGCTCATCAGAACAGTTCAGGTTCAGTCCACCCCCCAGTACGAGGAAGAAGCTTCAACTTTGACCTTTTTTTAAAAAGACGATCTTATAGTAGTTAAAAAAAGGCGAAATAATACGCAAAAGTGCGAAACCCGTTGGTGTCAGGAACGCAAACTGAAACCAACGGAAGAAGATGAAGAATGGACCACCGAACGGAACGGAAGGGGTTATAAGACCTCGGATTTAATCCAACATACGATCACGTTAATCCCATTTTTAAGCCAATATCTGCTCATCAGAACGCCGTCGCTTCCGCAATGGCGGGTATGTAGACCGATGGAGGGAGACGGCTTTACTGCAAAGGGAAATGAGAAAACCGCTTCCTCTGTTCCGTCACCATGACTCACGGATTCCGGCGCCGTTCACGCTAACCATGAGTTTCCCGCCAAAATGAGAGACGCTATTAGAGATTAGCATTAGCTTTAAAAATCATCTACAGCCCCCCCACCAATCGATCGGTGCCCCCCCCATCCCAACAGAATTTAACTCCTGTCCCGTTTCGTGAGCTCAGATAATTCCCACGATCCGCCCCCTCCTCGCCACCCCCCCCCCGTATCTTTAGCCAACGACACTAACGCCGTCCTTATCGCCACGTCCAGCTTGTTTTTTATTTTAATGGGGGGGTGTCGTGATACAAAAGGAACTGTTGCTATCAGTGACTCCCACCTTCACCCCCCCCCCACGTTTAACCTGTTGTCTCCAGAGAACCGTTTGGGGGTCCTGGTTCCCAGCGCCTGGAGGCCTCTCAGGAGACCAATAGGGACTGATGAGCAGATAGCATCACCGCTGCTTCAAAGGGGGGGGGTGGTAACGAGACTGAATGAGAGCCAGAAGGGGGGGGGGGGCGAGGGGTGTGAAAGAGGTTTTGATTAGGGACGGTGGGTTTTCTCCTGCTATTAGTAGCTATCGTTTACCACACAGGAGGCACAGGGGGGTCAGACGGTGACCCCCCAGGAGTGACCTTGACTCGGGGTCGACGGGGATGACTTTCAAATCAGGATAAAGCATTTTATTTACGATCAATAATTAATCGCTAGAGTTTCACACATTGATTTGATTTTACTCTAGATTGTCACCACGATGTAGCATGTTAGCGTAGCTGTTAGCGTAGCTGTTAGCGTAGCTGTTAGCGTAGCTTAGCATGTAGCATGGCTAAGTAACCGACGGAGTTTCTGGACTTGACAACCAAAACTCTGGTTGAACGATGGGCAGCGAGTCCAGGTGAAGGAACACGGTGGTTCTGACACGTCATGTGACCTTTAAGGCCGTCGTCATGGAGACGCCGCCGCATCATCATCACCGGCACATAAATAATTTCTTCAGACGGTGTAAATAAGTGGGTCACCCCCACCTCATCGGGACGTTTTCACTGAGGAAACGAGTCGACATGAAAGGCGGGGCGTGAAGGGGCATCTTCATCCGGGGGGGCTGATTGTGCTTCTCCCCTGTGCCCCCCCCCCCCACACACACACACCCGGTTTGTATCAGAGAGCATTCAGAGCTCCCAGAGGACCGCCTCCTTTGTGGCAGCTGGGGGGGAGATGGGGGGGTTAAATCGTATATAAAACAAATTAATTGCCCCTGTTAGATCACTCAAGCACTCACCCAGGGGAATGTGTGCTTATCACACACACACACACACACACACACACACACACACACACACACACACACACACACACACACACACACACACACACACACACACACTGTGCTTGCCAGCCTTTTCCTCACTAGGATTGGTTTGGGGGGGGGTTTCCTCCTCTCCATCTGTTGGCCTCCTCAGAGCCCCGCCTCCTGCTTTAAGCACACGCCCACCCCTACCTACCCCATCTACCCCATCTGTCCCACCGGCTCAAGTGCGTCTGATAGGGACCCCTCATACGGTTTATGGGGCCAATCTTTCGAGCCCTTTAGTAGGGTAGAAGGGGGGGGGGGCAGGTTTTACAGCCGGTGCGGCCCCCCCTCATTCAGCCGGTTCCTCGCCGTAGAGGTCACACTGATGACGACCTTTACGGTTAACGCTAACGGCCGTCACGGGAGACCGCCGCTCGCCGCTTTACGGCCTCGAGTGTGTGTGTGTGTGTGTGTGTGTGTGTGTGTGTGTGTGTGTGTGTGTGTGTGTGTGTGTGCGTGTGTGTGTTTCTGGAGGTGTTTACGGCCTGGTAAGAGTGTGTGTTCAACAGGAGTGGAGCGGCGTGCTGCGTCGATACGCACAGACGTGGAAGAAAAGCTGGTTTCTAAAGCTTTAAATCTGTAGTTGTGGCTTTTCCTGAACACGAAGAGAAAATATTTTTCATTTTTAAAAATAAAATATTATCTTAGAGGTAAAAGCAGCGCCGTGTGTTTAATTATAAAGTTATTAAAAGTTGTTAAAGTTATTAGAAAGGAGAGGTTAAGCTAACAGATTTAAAAGATGAATAATAAAAAGACAAAAAATCAATAAAAGATAATTTTTTTTTATCTTCCTATGAAGCTAAAATATTAACATTTAAAACCTCCGTCATTAAAATAAAGGACTTTAATTGATTGTTGACACAGATGAGTGCTGACATGGGTTTCTGGTGTGTGTGTGTGTGTGTGTGTGTGTGTGTGTGTGTGTGTGTGTGTGTCGCGATCTGCTCCTCATCCGTCTCCGGGGTCGAGTGGACCTCCAGCAGCACAATAAAACCAAATTGGTTATTTGTTTTCTGGGGGGGTTCTGGCTGAGAAAGGGGTGGGGGAGCAAGGCCAACTATAGGCACAGTCTGAGGGAAGCTAACGCGCTCACAATGCTAATTTAGCCCCCCGCCGTTTGGGCAGATTGACTTGTTGACCTGTCGGATTAAATAACTTTCACCTCGGAGAGTCAGGAGGAGAAACCGGGTCGGTTCAGACGGATTAAAGACATTTTATCCGTAAAATGACAATAAAATCATCAGAAAAACAAAACTGAATTACAGAAAGTGTTTAAAAGAAAATAACAATTTTCTGAAAATGTGATTTAATTTTAAGAGTTCATTTTTATTTTTTTTAATCTATTTTTTATATTTATTTTTTATAATTTAAAAAAGTAATATATTTTAAATACATCTAATTTTATTTTGACTTTGATTCATTATTCTGGTATTTTTTGAATCAGTTGTATTCTTTCTCAGTAACTCACATAGAATACATTAAAAAAAATTTTTTTTGTTTAATTAAAATTTCTGAATTTTTAATTTAAATATTTTCAAGTAGTAAATAAATATTAAAAGAAGGGGGCGGGGCTCTCTGCAGGACTAAACAAACTGCTCAGTCAGAGCCTCAGTGATACAAATGAATAGAAATACCATAAACGTGTGTGTGTGTGTGTGTGTGTGTGTGTGTGTGTGTGTGTTAACCCCACACTGAATGGACTGGCCCCAGGGGGCTAATGTACCCTGTAATCAGCCAACCTCAGAGCAGTGTGCCTATGTGTGTGTGTGTGTGTGTGTGTGTGTGTGTGTGTTTTCCTGCTTGCCTAATAAGCTCCGTTACCCCCGGGGGCAGTGTGTGTGTTTATCAAAGACATTCTTGTGTCTCATTCATTCATCTCTGAACTCCTTTGAGGTAAATTACAAAGATTTAAGGGGAATAAAGCCGTTTGTCCCGTTTGACCACCGCCAAAACTTTTTGGGGCTCTTCCTGAGCAGCATGAATCTGATTGGAGGTCATGTGACTGGATGTTTGTTTGCTTATTGGTTCCCAAAAGATCTTAAGGGTCGGACTCAGTTCACAATTTTTACTATTTATGTGAAAACTGCAGCTGATTTCCAAAGATCTTAATTCTAAGCTAAAATGCTAAAATGCCCCTGTTGGTGTCGTTCCACCTTAAATATTCCATCTTAAACCAACTGAATAATAAGTAAACAGACTTGGTTTTCAATAAAATTTGTTTTTGAGAGAATGTTTAAATGTTTAAGACGGAAATTTGAATAATCCACAAAAAACAAAACTGTGAATTCCAAACCTGTCGATTGATTTTGATAAGTGCTGATTTATTGGTGACATCATGTCATCACCCTGATCGTTATTTCTTTATCGGTTGTTTATCTAATCAACCGAGGAGCGATACGCAGACGATACAAGCCTTATTAGGAGAGAGATGTGTTCAATGACACTCCTGTAATTGTTCTTGGCAGCGTCTCTGCCCGTCCCGCCGCAGCTCGCCTCCGGTAAACGCGTTCGCGGGCTGACAGCTCGTCTAATTACAGGTTTGTCCTGAAAGCGGCGACGCTTTTTCTTTTCCCAGAGTAACTTTCTCAATCTGGGAGGAAAGAAACGAGAAGTTGTTTCCTGCCTTGTTTTTAATCTGAAGGAATATATTATATATATATATATATATATATATATATATATATATATATATATATATATAATGCTGTAAATAATAAATAATATATAATAATAAATAGAAACAAAATGACAAATTCTGAAAATCTAATTTTAACTTTTATTCCAAGTAGGAATAAAAGAAGAAGGAATAAAGGAGCGAATGAAGAAGAGTTTACCTTCAGATTTGATCTCACGCTACACGTCAATTAGCCACGCTAAATTCTGTCCCCTGCTTTATTTCGGACCCTAATGGTTCCTCTCTGGGGGGGTAGAGGGGGGGGGGCATCCCGACCACATCAAATGAAAACCCTCTGCACAAACAAGTTTTCCCATGAACCCGAGCGGCGACACCTCCCCGCGGTCCTGCGTTGCCTCTCCTGGCTCAAGTCCATCGGAACGGGACCCCCCCACACACACACACACACACACCCATACACCCCCGGTTTCCTTCCCCCCCTCCCTCTTCTCTCGGTAATGAGCGTGATTATCAATCCAAACAACAGTTACAATAATTACAGCATTAAAAGGCGGCCATCTCCCCGGCACTTCCTGTCTGAGGGGGGGGGGGGGTGACTGACATGCGAGCGGCTTCCTGCTTCCTCCCCAACTGAGTGGGAGTACAGGAAAGGGCGGGGTCTGCCGTGACTAATCGCTATGGCAGCTAGGAGCTAATGGTCTAACGAGGTTTGGTAATGTGACATAATGAGATTAAGTCATCCCATAATTACGTATGGCGAGCGTCACGGCGGCCCGATGGGCCCGATACCGGGGGCCTTATCAGCCGGTTTTGGTTTCACAGTCTTCTTTTTCGGGTTTATTTCGTCCAATTTTCCTCGAACGCGTGGCTAAAGTGCATCGTCTTCATCTCGTTTTACCGCCGTTCCAGCGTCGAGATGGAAAAGTGGAATTAGTTCTGATGGATGTTTACGGAAAGAACTCGTCAGCAGCTTTAGAAATACTCTTCTGGTGTTTAAACCCCCACCAGTTGGACAATTTTCACGCTGCCAGCCCCCATCCGCCGCCACCTGCAAGTCCGTAAATGGGTTAAAGAGAACCCGACTCATCATTACCCTGAGAACCAAAACAAAACGGGGACGCTGCCGTTACACACACACACGGGCTTTCTCACACTCCCATTGTGTTTACACCCCAAACACAGTATGAGAAGTCCTATCATCAGCAACACGCCCTCATCACACACACACGCGCACACGCACACACACACACAGATCAGATCACATTGCGGTCACAGTGATGACATCATCGTGATGACATCACCGCTGGCACATCACCTGATGACCTCACGGTGACACTTAGAGGAACAGTTCACCTTTCTTTCAACGGATTCCTGCTGGATGTTTCCCTGATTGTTGGAGTTGGAGTGATGAAGACTCTGCAGGAGGAAGGCCTCCTCTGGCTCCACCCATTTTCTATAGGTCACTGCTGTTGAATTTTAACTTGGGGTGAACGGCTCCTTTAACCATGTAGGGTAAGTAAATAAACCCAATAAAAACACCGCGTCGGGTTGAACACACAGAACAAACCGGTTCCGATGCCTCCCCCCCCTCCCACCCCCAATGACCCCACCCACCCGGGATGCTCGGTGTCACATCACACCTGATCACTCTCTCATCTTGTTCTGGTCAGGGGGGGGGTCTCCTCATGTGAGGAGGTGGACGTATAGATGTGAACCGATCCCGCGTCACGCTCCGGTGACCCCCACCCCCACTCGGTGTCATACAGTAAGCGCGGCCCCGCCCTCCCCAACCCGCATTCCTCCCCTCCTCCTCTCTGCCCTCCACGCTTCATTAGTAAAGCGTTGGACAGCTGTTGAGCAAGACGTGTCACCGGCGTGTCATCACCGGCGGTGACGGATGGCGCTCCGGCCGGGGAGACAATGCGCCGAGCGCTCGGTTCCGTGCGAACGAAAACAAACATCTAACGGCAGAGAATTCCTCAACAGGTCGACCCGGGGGGAGAAAGTCCCATCGCGCGTGACCGCGTTCCATTCTTCAGGTACTTTCCTCCGCCGATGTGCGCGTAAAGACGCACAGCGGTTACACACGGCGATTACGAGCGGCGGTTACGCGCGGTGCTGGTGCGGACCCCCCATCTTTCTGTCTCGTGTCGCACATCTGTTTCTGTCGCGTGGGTGGGCGGCAAAGTGGAGCAGCGTGTGAATTCCACGCGTCTTTCTGGGTGTGTGTGTGTGTGTGTGTGTGTGTGTGTGTGTGTGTGTGTGTAGGAGCCTGTAAATATGTGTTGGTGAAAACATCCGCCTCCCAACCACACCTATTTATAGAGTTATGTCATCATAAACACAAAAATGTTGCTTTGCATAAGAAAAGGAGTGAATAAACCGCTTCCGGTGGATCCACGCGCCGCGCCGTTTTACCGGATTGAACCAAAGGCCCCCCCAGGAGCGAGACCAAAAGCTGGTTGTGGCCCCTTACATTTCTCCCAAACACACATTTGATGCGTAATTTTGTGTTTTATTGCTCTATTTTTTTTTGCATATAATCCAAATTTGGAGGCAAAAACCGATTTAAATAATAAATTATGGAAGCTTTATGTCATGTTTTTTTAATTCTAAATCGGTCATGCTGTGATTTATGTGAGTATTGATCCCTTTTTTTAATGGTTATTATAACGAGAGGCTTCTAAAGCAAAAAAAGAAAAACACAAATATTAACAGAAATCCAGGAATATTAATGAATAAATGTTAAATGAATGCCTTCTCTCACCAATCAGTGCCCCGCTGAGGCGTAAAAAACAATTGATCCTATTTAGCTTTAAATTCTAGTAATTATAATAATAAAGGTTTGGTTAATTTAGCCTTCATGCTAAACGTGACGTAGCCCCATGCCACAGGTGCTTCTCACACCACAGTTACCTTAAATCATCTCCCCCTCCCCCAGTGGTCGATTTCTTCCTCACAACCCCCCCCCCCCACTTCCCAGCATGCTCCTCTTCCTCTCAGTAGCAGAGACATTGAGCCACTTCAAGAGGTGTGAAAGCAGCGTTCATGAACTGCCCCCCCCACCCCCTCCACCGCCGTTGCCACCCCCGAGATTCAAACTCAACCTGTTGCATCCTTGCACAGGAAGTTGCGGTGCAGCGGCGGCGGAGTCGTCGAACGACTTCACGCGAGGGGGGGGGGGGTCGAGGCCCACAGAGGTCACGTGACCTCCCTCAACAGCGCGTCTTTGGGCTGGAGGCGTCTTCAGAGACGAGAAAGACGAATTATTTTAAGGAATCCAGAGATTTAAAATGAAAAAATAGACAAATTGTGCAGATTTGTGTTCATTATCTCAAAATCTGTCAAATGTATTTATCACCTGATCCTTAAACTATGATTAATATAGCAGTGTGTCTTAAAAATACATGAACAAACTTTATCATCTTTTATACGTGTATTCTACATATAATTATACATACATAATTATCTACATCTATTCTTTATGCTAACTGCTAAGCTAACTGACACCACGTGATAAAAGATGTTCACGTATAAAAACCAGATGGACCTGACCGCCCAAACAAATTGGCACGCTGAGGACAAAACGCCACATTTCCAGGTTTAATCTGGTTCATGTGGGAAATCTCAGCCAAGTGGACGTTGAATCGTGTGTGTGTGTGTGTGGGGGGGGGGGTGTTAGGGTTTGGGTTGGGATGGGGGGCAGAAGAGATGAAGATGGAGAGAAGCTGGCAGGGAGGCAGGAGAGGTGAGCTTCAGAGAAATTAAACTAATATCACTTTCCGCCTGTAGTGGCTGATATTTCATTTACCAGCGGGGACTGAGGTGCAGTGACCCCCCCATCTACACACCCCCCCCAACTCGCCGCCGCCACCTCAACTATATCAGTCCGTGGCTGGCCCCGACGCTCCCCTGCAGGTGATAACAGATTAAACCTATTCCATTTCATGCCTCAGGCTCCCAAATACAATCCATGTGGGGCTCCTCCAGGCCCCTGTGCCCCCCCCTCGGGCCCCCCCACCCGGGCTAGAAAGCTGGCAATGGCTGCCCCAGTCCACTGGGCTAAGCCGCCGAGATGGAGGCCTGCAAGATTACAGGCCATCTGAGGAAATTACTGTGTGTGTGTGTGTGTGTGTGTCGCAGGATGTGTGTGTGTGTGTGTGTGTGTGTGTGTGTGTGTGTGTGTGTGTGTGTGTGTGTGTGTGTGTGTCTGTGTGTGTGTGTGTGTGTGTGTGTGTGTATAATAGGGTTATGTCAGCTTAGATGGTGCTTGTGGTGTATTTAACACCGTATTGCCTTCTCTTTTTCACTTATTAAAGTTTTAGAAAGTATCTGAGGAGCATAATTGCGACTGAGTACACACGCCCTCGCCTCCACAATAAACCGACCAATCCGGCGCTGCCGTGTCGACGTCTTACTCTCCGGAGTCAGGAAACATCCACAGGATGCCGCCGAGGCTCTTCCCCGGGCCGCATTCCTGCACTCCAACCAGGAACGGTGTCAGCGGGGGGAAATGAGAGAAATCGAACCCGCAGAGCTTCCTCAAAAGGCGGCTTCCTCTTCTCCGGAAATGGAACG
>NC_090797.1:690000-815000 GCF_040054535.1 Antennarius striatus | reverse complement strand
ATCAGCTGATGATGTTTATGTTTACAAACGTGTTGACTCACCATGTTCCACTTGGGGAACAGGAAGTCGGTGCCGACGTACTCGAAGAAATGAGCGAAACCTTCTTTTAACCAGACGTCCTCCCACCAGACCGGCGTCACCAGGTCCCCGAACCACTGGGAGACGAGAACGCACACGCACACACACACACACACACACACACACACACACACACACACACACACACACACACACACACGTTTGGTGTCACAAACTTTGTGAAACCGGACACACTCCCACCACAAAACCTCGGGTCGGCCCGCCGGGTTGGAACCCCCGGCAGTCAGAAACCACGTTACTCATAGGGGACAATATGTGGCAGCAGTTCTACTGGTGCCTTGCTCCAGGGAACTTCTGGGGAACCTCTGGGGAGCCTTCAGGGAACCTCTATGGACCAGCAAGAAACATGAGCGCCAGGGGAACCGTGTAGAACTGAGTCTTTATTTTTAGACGCTGCCGTCGGGAACATTCCGGTTGAAGAGTTCTGGACCAGGTAAACCCAGACTAAGAGTCTGGTTGAAGGGTTCTGGACCAGGTAGACCCAGACTAACAGTCTGGTTGAAGGGTTCTGGACCAGGTAGACAGAAGCAAAGGCGAAGGGAATCGGAGTTCTGGTTCCACCTGAGGGACAGGACGGCTGATGGAGGTCTGGTTAAAACTTTGATCGCTTTCAAACTAGAAGTCTCTCTTCTTTACGTTGTTCTTATCGTGGTTGCGTCAACGTAGCAGCGAAGAGACGTTCCTGTGTGTGACTTCAAACACCACGCTGGACACCACTCGCTAACGTAGAACAGCACATCATCGGCGTATCGAGCGACGGTTCTGTCCGCGTTCAGCAGTGATTCGTAAACAACGCTCCACAAATGAGGAGCACCACGTCTCTATCTTCAACAGCTATTAGCTGCTAATGAATACGAGCTACCTTTTGAAATCTTTCCACCCTGCTAGCTCATTCTATCAACACCAACGGCACCCCGGCTCAGAGGAAGAACCCCCCCAGGGAACTGATCAGTTCAGCAGAAGCTGAAAGGAGCTCAGTCGTGCTCTACTTCTGTCTTTTTGTTCCTGCTCTCTTTTAACGGATGTCACTTCTGTTCTCTCCATCCGTCTGTCTGCATCATTTAAACGCCCCGGCGCCCCCGCTCCTCCTCCTCCTCACATAACCGACGGCATGCTGGGAAACCAGTATCCTCAGGAGGGGCTGTTGTGACATCTGTCTTCTCCTCTTCGGTTCCCGTGTTTCAGCAGCTGGTTTGTTTGTTCTGACAGATGAAATACAAGCAACAAATTCAACCGCTGCCGCTAAGGGGGGGGGCGGCGTCCATTTAGAAACTTGTTGCTGGATCTGAGAAATGAATTCTGACGTCAGACGATCGAAGACGAACCACCAGAAGAGAGCCCATTACTGTCAACGATATCCGTAGTGATGAAGATGAAGATGAAGGCTTGTATCGACAGAACTTCAGCCTCCCGCTGCTGAAATTTACTGAAACATGAACTGTTTGGTCAACTTCCTCTAAAATGTGGTAAACGTGATAAAACTGAGAACATCTTCACAAAGATTTTCACTTCTGGAAAAAATTTAAACCTGGAAAAATGATGAGGACTTTTCTTTGCTGTTTTAGTATTTTGTACTCGTTTTGGCCACAGGGGGCGAAAGCGCACCTCGACCCACAGCTGAGCTGAATCATAACGTCCTCCTAAGATCAAGGCCACTCCCCCGGCGTCATGTGACTTTAGCAGGTTGATTAAATCTCCCCACCTGGTGACAGATTTCGTGGACGACCACCATCGTTAGCTCCATCTGATAGGTCGACGACGCCACCTCAGGGTCCAATAGGATCTTCTGCTCCACGAAGACGCTCAGCCCCCAGTTCTCCATGGCGGCGTAGGGATGTTTGGGTACCGCCAGCAAGTCTGAGGGACGCAGAGGAAGAACGTCACACATTCTGTCATCACAGCACGAAACACCGATTTCATTTGAGTTAACAGTAAAGCAGGTGGCTGCTAAAGCTAAAGGCTGCTAAAGCTGAAGAGAGGAAATGTGGGCGTTACCGTAGCAACGCTTCTACTGTCTGATTGCCAGAGGTGGAAAACAAGAGAAATAATTTTCTGACGGGTTTTTTTCACCTTCACGGTGCCGGGCGGCGCCGCCTGAAGGAATCGACCCATCAGGCGGCGCTTCCTTTAAATTCATGCCGTGTTCTTCTGAACGACTTCGTTAATCCGACGTGTTCGGTGTCACCTCCAGGCTGAGAGCCCCATCCGAGGCGGGCGTGTCGTGTCTTTATGGACCAATCATGTCGGAGAACATCATCCTGTTGATGGAGCTCCGGGTCCTTTGGCGCTGCCGCCGCCGGCTGACGCCCGATATGCACTGAGACTCGTTTCCTGTGCTCGGTGGTGCATCAAATTACATGCCAACCTCCTATTGTTAAGGTACAACATCCCATAATTAACAGGTGTTGCCACAGAGACGCCAGGAGCGCCGGAGTCGTCCAGGAGGAGGGAGGGGCCTCCTCTGACGATTGATGAGTGATCAAAATAAATCAGCGCCAATCAGGACGTCTGAGGGCGGAGCTTAAAAGCATTTCAAAATAAAAGCACGCTCAGGTAAAGATGGACATCATCAGCAAATATTTCTAGAATATTCCTCCTCTGTCTCCACTCCTCATCCTCCATCTGCTTTGTTTATCCCCTTGTCTTCCTCCTCCTCCTCCTCTTCCTCTCCATCTGTTCCTTTCTCTTTGCATCTCGTCTTCCTCTCCACCATCTGTTTCTCCGTCCCTCCGTCAGACTCCATCCGTCTCTCTGCGTTGTGCTGACTCGGCGTACGCTCGTTGTCTGACCCAGGTTGTCTGGGGTCCTGATGATGTCACCGATGATGTCACAGGCGGCGCCACGGCCCACGTTGAGGCCTACGACGGGTCAGGTGTGGCACCGGTGGATCAAACGGTTTGATGCTGCAGGGGTTGTCATGGTTACAGGTGTAAAAGATGTCACGAGTGTGAATCCGTCTGACGCGAATTGAAACTGTCAGCCAATCACAGCGGAGTGTCATCAGCATAGAGAGTGGCTGTTAGCGCTACCAGGGAGCTAGCACAAGAGAACAGGCTAGCATTCCACTATCAGACCCCCACAGGGATGACATCATCGTTCAAGGGTTCTTGTTAGCATGTTAGCATCAACCGCAACGAAAGAACAGAAATCTGACAAAAAACAAATTTCCTCTCCAGGAACCGAAAACACGCCTCCAGGCCCCGCCTCCCTGACACATCCTAATTTGGTCGTCAACATGTGTCCCAATTTGTTCGTTTTGCCCCGGCGACGGGGCAGGGGGGGAGTAGATACAAGACACAATTAGTGTGTCCTCACTAATTAGCCTGCAGACCACGCCCACTCATCACCTTGTATGGCCAAGGGGAATTATGGGTAAAATATTCAGTCGGCAGGAATTAGTGGAAAGAAATCAGCAGCTGGATATTGTTTACATCAGGAGGAACTGATCGATAATCATATTGATCACACCATAATAATCACACCTTCACCTCAGAGACCACATCTGGTCCTGATGAGAGGAGAAGGCTCGTTACCACAGCAACAGATGCTGGGTCCCTGAGTGGCTGACAGGAGAGGCTCCCCTGTGTGTGTGTGAGTGTGTAAACAAAGCACCAACTAGCACACACACACACACACACACACACACACACACACACACACACACTCTTAACTACAGGTATACTCCAGTAGTCATGGTAACAGATGGATGGAAAGGAGCTTAAGCTCCGCCTCTAAGTGGAGACCAGCGATCAATACATCCATTGATCAGTGTGTTTCCTCAGATAAACCCGAGTGTGTGTGTGTGTGTGTATGTGTGTGTGTGTGTGTGTACGTGTGTGTGAGAGTTTGTGTGTGTGTGTGTGTTCTGTCCTCGTCTCGGTGTGACACTAAAATAACCGCCTCATTGTCTCTTTAAGCACCAATTAGAGACATTTAATCAGCGTGTCAGGACGAGATACATTCACACACACACACACACACACACACACACACACACACACACACACACACACACACACACACACACACACACACACACACATACACTCACACACACACACACACACACGCGTCGTCAGCAGCGGTTCAGGCTAGCTTCAGGCTACATTCACGACATGACCAGTTGGAACCGGTTTGAAGCTCATGAACTCACCACAATCTAGAGTTAGCCTAGCTTGGCCTAGCCTAGCTTAGCCTAGCCTAGCATAAAAACCTGAAGCAGAAACTGATGAAACATCCTTTTCAATAAAATGACCCTTTCAAAATAAAACTGATGTACAGAGACAGACTGAGGGCTAAAACAATCCGGTGAGTTTGTTTAACCCCGAGGCTAGCAGATAGTACCTAGCGGCTAACTTTAGCTGCTCCTCAAAGCAGAGCTAGAGGTCAGAGGTCATTTTGGATGAATCTTGGAAGAAAACTCATTAATCTCTGTTCTGAAACCAGACTGTTTGTTTGTTTATCAGCTCCAGTTGTTTTTTCATTGGGCGGGGTCATTCTTATGGGGGTGGGCGTGGCCTCAGGAACCACCCATCAGGCTCTGGTGGTTCCAGCCCTGCTGTGTTCTCATTGGCCGACTCCACAGAGGTGTTCCTCAGGGAGGCGGTCTGAGAGGAGCCTCTGCCAGCAGAGCTCCATTACAGACGTGTTTAGAAAGGGAAGATTTTGAATTAACTTTAATCACAAACTTCTGACAAACGGCTGGACGTTCTCTCGCCGTGATGTCATCACCGCTGCTGAAGATCGTCTTCCTCGTGTTCCTCCCTCAAACAGCGCCGAGCGAAGCGACGGACCGACCGACCGGAAAAGACTCGATCGCTCAGCTCCACTGAGGCGGCAGCAGGCCGACAGCTGATTGGCCTGCAGCTGTGTGTGTGTGTGTGTGTGTGTGTGTGTGTGTGTGTGTGTGTGTGTGTGTGTGTGTGTGTGTGTGTGTGTGTGTGTGTGTGTGTGTGTGGGTTGGGTCCATCTGTTGTTGCACGCGGCCCAAGGCGACGGCATGAGCGAAGAGACAAAGGAGGAAGACGCACATGTGGAGGGCGCCGTCGTGTCTGACCTCAGGCGTCCCAGATGGAGCCGAACCAACAGAACACGTTAGTCCGCCTGGCGTGTTCAGACGCACACGCAGTACACGCAACACACGCAACAAATGCAGTACATGCACACACACACACACACACAACAAACACACGCTCAGCCCTAATCCTCCTGACGGCCCGATCACCTGAGCCTCGCTGTAAGATTTCTGCTCCGCTGGAAGAGGAGGAAGAGGAAGAGGAAAAGGAAGAGGAGGAGGAAGAGGAAGAGGAGGAGGAAGAGGAAGAGGAAGAGGAGGAGGAAGAGGAAGAGGAGGAGGAAGAGGAGTCTGTCTGAGTTCAATTCTGAGGAAAAGAAACAAACGTAGCATTGACGCTAACGCAGACCGTAGGTGGTTAGCGCTGCTGAGTGTCATTTTGGTTTAACTAATAAAGTTTTAACTGATCCCAGAGCTGTCACTTTAAACCCCACCCCTTCCCATACCCCCCCCCCCCCACTCGCTCTCGGGGGACACGATGGTCTGCATGACAGCAGATGGAGCCCAGCGGCTCTGGGACCACACACACACACACACACACACACACACACACACACACACACACACACACACACACACACACACACACACACACACTCATTTGGGAATCTAAACTTCAGAGGGGCGCTGGGGGGGCGGTCTGGGGTTGTTTGGACCCGGATCAGAGCCCCATCTGAGTCCAGCGCCGCTCAGGAAACCGTTGTGTTGTGTAACCACGTTTGTTTGTTTGTTTGTTTGTGTCGGGATGGATCCAAGGGGGCGGGGCCTTCAGAGCCCTGTCCAGAGACCCTTCATGAGAGGATACAGGCGTTTCTGTTGGTCCCAACGACACGGGACGACAACGCCACCCCCCCACCAGCCACACCCCCCACCAGCCACGCCCCCCACCAGCCACGCCCCCCCAACAGAGCCTTACCGAGCTTGGGCAGTGAGTACTGGACCTTGAAGTAGTCCTGGTAAAATCCCAGAAGCCTCTTGGTGATGTGGAGCGCGTAGTCGCCGGCGCCGCTGGAGACGGCGTCTGGCCGCGCGTACAGACGGATCTGGGGGAGTGAAATGGAACCGGCCAATCAAACGACCTGATGCAGCACGCCCCCCCCCCCCCCCCCGGTGAGGACTCACCGTCACGCCGCCGTCCGTCTGCGTCTCCCTGTAGGTGAAGTTGCACACGGCCCAGGCCAGGTAGTAGGTGGACATGCGCGGCGTGCGGGCGAAGCGGTGGGCGGGCCACCCGTCCTCGCCCGGCGGTGAGCGGCCGGCCAGCGGCATGTTGGACAGCGAGGTGAAGCGGGGGTCGTGGCGAAGGCTCAGCGAGAACGTTGCCTTGAAGAGCGGCTCGTCGAAACACGGGAACGCCTTCCGGGCGTGGATCGGGCTGAACTGGGTCACCGCTAGGAAGCTGGGGAGGAAGAGGAAGAGGAAGAGGAAGGAACGTGAGGAAGACTCTCCGACCAGGAAGTGGTGGGACAAACAGGAAGTTGTCGTTAAACAATAAATAAACATTTTCAGGGCGTGTGATTGGTTGGTTTTTCCCTCCACCAGGGGGCGACGGTTGGTTTATCAAACTGTAGAGCTGAACTGATGATGAACAGGATGTAGGTCTTCATCAATCGCTGGGCGATGATGATGAGGAGGAGGGTCTATAGCACATCTCCACGATAAAAACCAGCGTGATGAAGAATGAAGAGGAGGAAATAAAAGTGAAATGACAGAATAAAAACAATAAAAGGAAGAAATATTGAGAAGATGGAGAAAGAGAAGAAGAAAAAGAGAAGAGCAACGTCTACATGGAGGAAGAGGAGGAGGACGAAGATGACCATAAAGGAAGAACAGGGTGGAAGAGGAGAAGAGAGAATAAAAAAGTGATGTATGGAGGGAGGAACGGAGAACGGCTGAGAGGAGAGATAAAGAGAATTAGAGAGGACACACACACACGCACACACACCTCATTCAGATTCAGAGACGTGTGTGTGTGTGTGTGTTCGTTCACACACTGGACACTCCAATCTCTTTAAACAGCGTCTCAAATTTCAATTCTCCATTTTCACATCCAAGACATTGATTAATTCACACACACACACACACACACACACACACACACACACACACACACACACACACACACACACACACACACAGACACACACACACACACACACACACACACACACAGACACACACGTCGCCGGCAGCTTCCTGGAGGCGAGTCCAGGAGGGGGCGACATGCTGAGCCCCATGACGCTCACATGGTTCATCCGTGACGTCCCAGAACAACACCAGCATTCTCACGCCCGGCGATGACGTCACAGTCATGAGACGACAGGGAGGGGCGTGGCCTCCCCAGAGCGGGTCAGGACAACAGCCCCGCCCAAAAAGTCCACGAGACAGAGGAGACGGTTGTTTACCCGCTTGGGTTTGTGTGCTAAAGATGTGATAGCATCACTAGTTTAGCACATTTTTAGCACTGATTATTTGAGTATATATTAGTGTGGTTAGCATTTTGCTAATCTTTTTCATTTCTAAATTAGCATATTAGCCTTTTTGACGAGCATGATGCCACTAAGTATCTATATATAACATCTAATATTTAACAAATGCTAACATCTGTTATTTGTTAGCAAGCTTTATGTCAATGCTAGCGTATTAGCGTCCTGTTAGCAATAAATACCTCTGAAGAGGGTGTGACCAATCATCAGCAGAGGGACACAGGAAGTACTCAGAGAGACCACGCCTCCACCTGCCACATCCAAACCTGCCCACTCCTTGGAACACCCCCAGATCAGGCACCAACCAATCAGATTATTTAAATGATCAATATCAGCAATGTGTGTGTTGTTGTTTTGGTGGCTGAGAGACAAACAAACAAACAAACAAACAAATGTTGTGATTCTGAATGAGATCAGTTTAGAGATTAAAACAGGCCAGTGACACCCCCCCCTCCTATACATTAGTATGGATGTTGCTGTGATGTCATCGGTCATGTGACCAGCCGACAGCTGGTCGATGGTGTCTGACTGGATGAAACCATTTCACACTGGTTTCACTGGGAGGTGACCTCGAAATGATCCTCACACCATAAAGAGAGAGAGAGAGAGTGTGTGTGTGTGTGTGTGTGTGTGTGTGTGTGTGTGTGTGTGTGTGTGTGTGTGTGTGTGTGTGTGTGTGTGTGTGTGTGTGTTAATTAATTCTGCCCAGCCAGACGTTTACAGCATCTCTAGAGATGAAGCTGTGAAATGTGTTAGCATTAGCTGCACGGGTTTATCAAGCTTATCAAGCACACACACACACACACACACACACACACACACACACACACACACACACACACACACACACACAGTTGTCAGCTGTTTGAATGTGACATTTTGTAAGTACATTTAATTAGCGTGTTGCTAGTACTCATATAATGCTAACGGCTGCTAACAACTGTTAACATGTAGCTGCTAACATCTGCTAACACGTGCTAACGGCAGCTAGCTGTCAGCGTGTGTGATTGTCAGCTGGACCCGTCTTCAGCCGGTCATGTGATCGACCTCTGCTGGTCCATCAGCTGCCGTATTGATCGTTGATCGATCAGCGGACAGTGAATCCAGCCCGTCTGTGTGTGGCGTCAGAACAAACGTGTTTCCGGTCTGAACGAGTCCCGTTTAAATAAAACACGTTAAGGACGAGCCGGCGCCGCCGCTCAGCTCCTGTCCAATCACAGACGAGCTGTGATGTCATCGATCAGTCACAGGAAGTAGAAGGTCAAGCATAATTGTGTCGCCGATGTCGGATGTGGAAGCAAAGGCTGATGGGAAATTCATAATGGAGCGATGTGTGTGAAGGTGTGGTTGGATGGAACACACACACACACACACACACACACACACACACGCTGAGGAGTGTGTGTGTTAATCCATGTCTTGGGTGTGAAGCGCTGACCTTTTCTGTTTGAACCACCTGCTGCTGCTGCGTGTGTGTGTGTGTGTGTGTGTGTGTATGTGTGTGTATGTGTGTGTGTGTGTGTGTGTGTGTGTGTGTGTATGTGTGTGTGTGTGTGTGTGTGTGTGTATGTGTGTGTGTGTGTGTGTGTGTGTGTACCGTCTCTCTCCCTGCAGGTTGTAGGAGCTCCTGAAGAATCCCAGCAGCTCGTCCTCGATGGCGGCGTCGAAGCTGACGTTGAGCCGGTAGAGCCTCATTGGCTTGAGCTCGCGGTGCAGAACCACCACGTACATCTGATTGGTCGGATACGGGAAGTGGCGTTGGATCCGCATGGCTCCGCCCCCGGGTCGGCTGAAGGCGCGGCCGGCAGTTCCGCCTTCCGCTGTGACGGACACCCGGTCCACCTGAAGGGAGGATGACACAAAACATCTTTAGAACGCCCCACGCAGGACCACGTCTCCATCGGAGATCGTCCAATCAGATTGTTTGTTTAGAAGACTGATTGGATGACATTGAAAAGGGGCGGGGTTGAACAATTAGCATTCATTTTCGTACGATGCAACTCGATAAAGGCGCCGCCGACGGGAAAAGAAACCACCTGGAATCGTTCCCGACGACGCCACGGAAAAGGAAAAGGACTACAAACAAGATGGCCGCCGTACCTCAAGCCGGTCGGCGTGCAGCACGATGACCCGGGTGGCGTTGACACACTCCAGCTCGATGCTGACCTCGCCGGAGAAGGTGAAGTTGTCCATGTGAACGACGAGCTCCAGGTCATAGTGGCGAGGCCTCGCCGACCCCGGGAGGCGGGACTTCTTCCAGGGTTGCCCCGCCTCCTCATCGCCGGTCCGCTCGCCTCGGCTCCCGTTCAGCCGGGACCCTCCCCCACCGCGTGGGCCGGACTCTCCGGTGGGTCCTTCACGACCCCGCCCACCGCCGCCGCACTCCTCGAAGCGGACGCTGAGCACCACGGCAACCGCGGTGACAATGATGAGGGTGAGGATGGAGAGGGCGAAGGCTAGTACCAGCCGCTTGTGCACCGTGATGCTGCGCTCCGTGGTGCGGGGGCGGACCACCACGGACTCCGCCCACTGGTCGGAGAGGCCGCGCCCGTTCCGCATGGCGCCGGGGCTGCTGTCGTTTAGTCCCATGCAGCGAAGAGCGTCGCTAAGATGCCAGCTCGCCGTTAGCAAGATGCCGGTTAACTGCTAGCAAGACACCAGCTAGCCGCTAGCAAGACGCCAGCTCGTTGTTAGCAAGAAGCGAGCTAGCTGCTAGCAAGACGACAGTCTGCAGTTAGCAAGATGCCTGCTCGTTGTTAGTAAGACGCCAGCTAGTCGTTAGCAAGACGCTAACTCGCCTCCATTGACAGTCATCCAATCAGCTGTGTAGCATCACTGCCATGGAGGCGGGGCTAAAACACTTCCTCACAAATGAAGGGACGCCTCATTCTGGGGTCAGAGGTCACTGATGTCGTTCTGCCTCCCTGCGCGGCAACCAAGTTAATTTGTCGGCCAATGAGGCGTGAAGAACGCCCCGCCGAGCTATTATGGGATGTTATCGTCACACGAAACATTCAATGTTAAAGATTATTTGGATTTCGTTTCCGTTTGAGGCCCCGCCCCCAAAGGTTCCGGTTCAGAAGGAAAAGTTCTGAGTCCAGGTGGGACTGAACCGGATGTGACGTCCAGCGGACACGTGACCCCACGGTGGGACGGAAAGAATCCGATTTTCTGAGAAAAAAAAAAAATTCTTAAAAGAAAATTTCTCCAGTTGGAAAAGTTTCAGGAGTTTTTTTAAAGTGAATTTTTGACTTGTTTTAAGTTAAGATTCCAAATTTTAAAATGCTAAATTTCAGACGGGAACTCTCTCCTCCCGGTGATCCTACCGGAGATCGGTCACCTCCTCACCGGGAGGATCAAACGGAGGGGGAGCGGGGGTCTGTTTTTTATCCGTTAAATCTGGTTTGATCGATCATCAGTAATTAATCCTCCGGTAACTCCTCGGTTCCGGTAACGAGCACCTGCTCCGAGCCGCTTCTTCTTCGTGCGTTCGGTTAACGGAAGCTTCTGGCGGCGTCGCGTCCAGCCGGGAACCGGCCGTTACAGAAAGACGTTACCGGACTGACCGGAGGTGTCCAGGAATCCGATACCGATCCGTTTCATCCGGTCAGAACGAGCTGCGGGGTCCCGGGTCCGCGTCACGGACCCGCTCCGGTGTGAACGCAGAGGCACCGGATCCGTTTCCATGGAGTCCCGAACGGAAACCGACCGAGTCAGGTGGTCGATCCCGGGTGAACGCTGGGCGCGAGCCCCTCCGGTGCTCACGAGCTGGAACTTTTTGGCCCCCTCCGCCCCCCGCGGTGAGGATGAGGATGAGGATGAGGATGAAGCATCCGCCGGTGACGGTGGACTGAATGGTCTCGTGCAGCCCGCGCAGAGGCTCGCGGGGAGTGAGTGTGTGTCCGCGAGCTCACGAGCTCCGACCGAGAGGCACGCGCTGATGAGAGGAGGGGGGCGGGGTGAGGGTGGGGGGGCAGAGAGAGAGGGGGGTGTAACTCTTTCTTCTCTGCTCCATTAATTCTTGTCTGTGCTTCAGATTAGAGATTATCATCATCTTCATCATCTTCATCATCATCTTCATCATCTTCTTCATCATCATCATCTTCCTCATCATCATCATCATCTTTTTCATCATCTTCATCATCATCATCATCATCATCTTCTTCATCATCATCATCTTCATCATCATCTTCATCATCATCTTCATCATCATCATCTTTTTCATCATCTTCATGATCTTCATCACCATCTTCATGATCATCTTCATGATCTTCATCACCATCTTCATGATCATCTTCATGATCATCATCATCTTCATCATCCTCTTCATCATCTTCATCATCATCTTCATGATCTTCATCATCATCATCTTCATCATCATCTTCATGATCATCATCCTCTTCATCATCTTCATCATCATCTTCATCATCGACAGGAAGCATCAGTTCACGTACACATATATGGTCATCCATATACCAACATGGAGCTACACCTCCAGTTACCCCTACACAGACTGACGTACTGCCCACGACCACAGGGGGCAGTACCAACTAAAACCACAGGGGGCAGTGAAGTCACCCTTTGTCTAAAAACAGGTTTTTTGATGACCTCTGACCTCCGTCACACCTTAGACTCTTTGCTGCCCTCTTGTGGTCACACGTGTGACAACGAAAAAATTAGCGTTGGCATAACATTTAAGCATGTTCTGCTTCACTCTGATTGGACGAGCCTGCTTAACCCTCGGTGTTCAGGTCTGGAGGTTTAACAGCGGCTAGGTAACGTTAGCATGTTGGCTAAGCCACGGAGCTTATTGGAAGTGAGCGGGTTCTGGTCACTTCGGCGTCCGTGGGATTCATAACGTCACGCTTGTCACATGATCCAATCACGGAATGGCGCTAACAAAACAACATCTGACTGTTTACTCTCCATATTTAAATTTATGCAAATGAGCCAAGCCAACGCTGAATGAGTTTGTTTGTGCTGGAGTTCTGTCACTGGAGCCGGGTTTGAACTGGGTTCTGGCTCCGCCCACCCGGCGCTGCTTAGGAACTGGTTTATTTTGGCGACACACACGGGCGCTAACGACAATGTTTGTCATAATGAGTTTGATTCACATCCAGAGCAAAGCATGCTGGGTAAACGGGTCTGGAGTGGCGTTGCTGGATTGCCAGGTCTGCAGGGAAACATCCTGTGAATAGGATCGTAACTCAGCAGTGAGTCACGCCAATAGAGTGTGTGTGTGTGTGTGTGTGTGTGTGTGTGTGTCGGCGTCGTGCTCCGACGGGGGCACTTGAACTACATTACTCCCGGTACCCACAATGCATCTGGAGGCGTCTGAGTAGTTCTGTGTGTTCCAGCCTCTCCATCGTTTACATGGTAACCGCCAGCTGCCCAGACGCCAGGGGTTTGAGGCTGTTTCCATGACAACAGCATCCACTTGTCAGCTGACACCAAGTTCAGTGTTCAACCAGCCTGGAAAAATGTCCCCTCTTCTGCCCCAGGCAGAGACCCCCCTGGGCGGGAGCCCCAACAACCATCAGAAACACCCTAACAACCAGCAGAGACACCCTAACGACCATCAGAGACACCCTAACAACCATCAGACACCCCAACAACCATCAGACACCCCAACAACCAGCAGAGACACCCTAACGACCATCAGAGACACCCTAACAACCATCAGACACCCCAACAACCATCAGACACCCCAACAACCAGCAGAGACACCCTACCGACTATCAGAGACACCCTAACGACCATCAGAGACACCCTAACAACCATCAGAGACACCCTAACAACCATCAGACACCCCAACAACCATCAGACACCCCAACAACCAGCAGAGACACCCTACCGACTATCAGAGACACCCTAACGACCATCAGAGACACCCTAACAACCATCAGACACTCCAAAAACCATCAGACACCCAACAACCACAAGAGACACCCTAACGACCATCAGAGACACCTTAACAACCACAGAAGATGGCGATAGTCTCTGAATTCCTGTTTCGATCAATCATAGACGAGCAGAAAAGGTTTCACACTCGTCCACGTTTGTTAGTGTTTTAAACATGAGGTCCGTGTTTATTGTTTATTCCTTTAATAAACAAACTGCTGTTAAACCCCGACATAAAAATAATGAAATTAAAGCCGTTCAGTCGAAAAGTTTACAAATTCAATTAAAAATGACTGAATCTGAACCCTGTTGTTTGTTTGTTGATGCTTCTGAGGTCACGACCTCAGCTGTCATCAACCCAAGAGACCCAGTCTGAATCCACAGGAGGTCAGACACACACACACACACACACACACACAAACTGTTTCCTAGGAGACCAGCCGGTCGTGACAACAGCATCAACAAGCGTCTGACGGCTGTCACCGTTCTCCCTTCAGAACCACATGACCAGATGGAGGGGGGGTCAGAGGTCACAGCTGACTGACAGGCAGAAAATGAGAAATTTTTGATGTTTTAATTTTTTTTTTCTGACAGGATGTAATAAACCCATTTTGGCTTTCCTTCACAGCTGCAGCTCTTTTCTTATGCTTATTATGGGATGTTTGTCTCATTAAAAATCAGTTTACTTATTCATATTTACATTCAAAATTTGTTTTTTAACGATTTTCTTAAAGGATAAAAAAAATCTTTCCAGTTTGGTTCTTGTATTACTCTGTGTGTGTGTGTGTGTGTGTGTGTGTGTGTGTGTGTGTGTGTGTGTGTGTGTGTATTTCTGCCTGTTGCATCATGGTTAGCAGGACAGTGTGACGGACACTGGACCCTCGGTGCCGTCTGTCAGGCTGAAGTGGAACGACAGGAAGAACGAAAAAAAAAAGTTTAAAATTAGGATTTGATTCACAAACCCACCAAATTCATGGAATTTCATCATATAGACCTGCTTGGACCAGTTTAGACCAGTTTAGACCAGTTTAGGCCAGTTTAGACCAGTTTAGGCTAGTTTAGACCCGGTCGACCAGAACCCCAGAGGACAAAAATAGTTTTGCTGAAACTATTTCATTTTAGTTTTCCTGTAATCCACAGCTGGATTAAGTTCTGGACTCATCCCTCCTCTTCCTCCTCTTCTTCTTTTTTCTGCTGAGCAGGCAGAAAACACCAGAACCAAGACGCTGCATCCACATCCTGACAGGCCTGAGGCCACCCTAACCCCTGACCTCTGACCTCTGACATCAGCTGCCAGCTGAAACTTTCCCGCAGCTCAAATCCTGGTTTGGTTTGTTTACTTGAGACGTCGATAACATCATCAGAGGAACCAGGAAGCAATGAGACGACAAATTCCTGTTTGATAGATCGTAAGAGAAACCAATTAAAGGAAGTGTGGATAAAAATGAACTCACGTCTTCGGGTGTGTCTGCTTCAAAACATACTTCAGAGACAGGCCTCGTGTGTGTGTGTGTGTGTGTGTGTGTGTGTGTGTGTGTGTGTGTGGACAAAAATAGAACCCAGAACCCACCTGGAAACTTGAAACCCTTGAACGAACCAGGCTAGCTCCATTGTTTCTGCTAACCAGCTAGCGGTGATGGTAGTTCTAACAAACATGTTTAGCTGGTTAGCTTTCAGGTGTTAGCAGGATGCTGATGCTAATCGTAGCTGTGTGTAGACACCCAGAACTGTAGCGAACTACCCTACGTATCGACTGAAAACGGTGCTAGCAGGAAGGACGTGTTGCTCTGATTGGCTGATTAAACTCCGTTTCCAACATTCTACGACTTTAGCTTCAGATTTATAACGCTATTAGCCAATACGCTAATGAGAAACGTGGAAGCAGAGGTAAACAAACTGAAAAGTCACAAATAATAAATACTGTGATGTTTCTCGCGGCCTCTCTCATTAGCGCTGATGTATGTCAGCTAGCATAGCGCTAGCCCACCGCGCTAGCTCATCCATTTAAAAGCTATTACCTTTACAGACGTCGTTAAGAATATAGCAGAGGTGTTAGCGTCGTTATGAATTCACCGGGCGTTGGAGAAGTCATTAAGGAATGTAGGACACACACACACACACACACACACACACACACACACACACACACACACACACACACACACACACAGGAGGTTATTAATGTCACTGATGAATAACAATGACAAGCTAAAAATATTAGCGTTTGCGTGACGCCCGGCTGCTCAGGAACGCTAACAGCTGATTTCTAAAGTCATTAAATGTCGTTCCAGCTGAGTGTGTGAGCTAAAGGTAACGCATCACATCCTGTTTAGTAGTTTCAAAACAAAAGTGTGACCATGTTTGAGGGTTTCAAAGAAAAGCTTCAGTATTTTAATCAGGTTTTAATGAATATTTTATGTTTTCATCTTGTCTCAGACGTCAGGTTCTGTTAACGTTTCAGTCGATCAGTGGAAACAAATCAATATTTAATAACTGACCTCATCAATAGCTTTTACAAACATGTGGAGTGGATCAGAAGTAGCTCTAAAGTGTGTGATTGGCTGATTTATTTGTAGCCACGCCCACACACCCTGCCAGTGGGTGGGGCTTCTGACTCATTTAAATTCTGATAAGTTGAGACGGTTCCAGACTTGAGACCTCTGATTATTGGTTCCCCAAACAGAACCGAGACTCTGAGCCCAGCTCTGCTGTGGAACCACCAGAGGAACCAGAGGCTAGACGGGTCCATCAGGACTGAACCACACCCATCCAGAATTAACCACACCCATCAGAACTGAACCACACCCATCAGTCCTTATTAGACCAGTCTTTGGCCCCCGTACCCGGGTCAGACCACCAGTTGCTCCACAGCACCCGTGTTCTGGGTCACATGTCCTTGTTGTTTGTGGACTGATATACTTGGTCCTTTAGCAACAATTAGCTTTGCACGTTTCCTTCTGGTACCTCCACAGAAAGATAAAGTTCCCCAAGTTCATCAAAACTGAAAGGAATCAACCCAAAAACAGAGGAAAACCAGAACCAGAACCCAAACCCTCATTCTACTAGAACTCTGTGTCAATAAGGGTCCACCAGGAGATGATCAAGACAGGAAACACTCCTTCTAGCGCACAAAGAAGCGTAGTATTCTTCCATCATGCTGCACCCAAACAGGTTTACCGCCAAAGAGGTGTGGCTAAATTCCTCAGGTGTGAGTCAAAGGATGCAAGAACAGCAAACCTTCACGCCCGTGTGAGGAAGACGGAACTCTCCACGAGGAAGTATTCATCCAACTTCGGTGAGTTCTATCCAAACAGACATCGGAGCTTCACTGCAGGTGAAACCGGCCTGAACTGGATGACGCGTTGAATGACCAACCATCCTCGTCCCGGCAGGTCGCCATGTCAACCGCTAGCTGCCTCCTGTCCGAGGAGCAGGTCTTGTGTAGCATCTGTCTTAACGTCTTCACCGACCCGGTGGCGCTACCATGTGGTCACAACTTCTGCAAAGCCTGCATCGTGCAGCACTGGGACGACAACCACAGGTGCGACTGCCCATTCTGCAAAGAGCACTTTTATCGGCAGCTCAACGTGCAGGTGAACGGTTTCATATCCGACGTGGCGGCTCAGTTCAGTCAGTCGTCCGGGAAGACTCCCAGGCAAGCTGCCGGCCCAGGAGACATTCCCTGTGACATCTGCACCAAGACCCAAATGAAAGCCGTCAAGTCCTGCCTGGTGTGTCTGGCGTCCTACTGCCAGGTGCACCTAAGTCCGCACCTGACGGCACCATGCCTGGAAAGACATCGGCTGATTGATGCCGTGGACGACTTGAAAAGCAGGATGTGTGTGACGCATAACAAACCTCTCGAGCTCTTCTGCAAGACCGACCAGGAGTGCATCTGCATGCTGTGCCCCATTTTGGAACACAAGTCGCATGAAGTGACCCAGCTTTCAGAAGTCTTCACGACCAAGAAGGTGGAGCTGGACAACAAAGAGGCTGAAGTCAACCAGATGATCCAGGAGAGACGCCTCAAGGTGGAAGACATCAGGCAATCCGCCAAGCTCAACAAGGCGGCAGCGAACAGGGAGAGGGCGGACGGCGCTCAGGTGTTCCTGAGTATATTGCAGTCTTTGGAAACTTCCTGGCTAGAATTCACTGATTCGATTGCAGAGAAGGAGAAGATGATGAAAACCGAGGCCAAAGGTTTGATCAAGGAGATAAAACAGGAAGTCTCCGAGTTGTTGAAGAAACAAGACGAGATGGAGCAGCTCTCGCTCACGAAGGACCACCTGCAATTCCTGCAAGGCTTCGGCGCCATGAAGACCTTCGAACCAACCAAAGACTGGACGGAGGTCTGCGTCAATCTACCGTCATACGAAGGAACCGTGAGGAGAACGGTGGACCATCTGGATGTAACGCTCGGCAAAGACTTACGGAAGCAGCTACGGGAGACGGAGCTGAACAGCGTCCAGCGGTTCGCCGTGGACGTGACCCTGGACCCCAACACTGCCCATCCGGCGCTCATCCTGTCCGACGACGGCAAACAAGTGTATCACGGAAGCGTGAGGAAGAACCTCCCGGACAACCCTGGAAGATTCAACCCGAGTTGTTGTGTTTTAGCAAAGCAGAGTTTCTCCTCTGGGAAGTTTTACTTTGAGGTTCAGGTGAAGGACAAGACCCGGTGGACTTTGGGCGTGGCCGGCGAGTCCATCAGGCGGAAGGGGATTATCCCGCTGTGTCCGGAGAACGGCCACTGGACCGTTTGGTTGAAGGACGGCGGTGAGTACGCCGCTCTGGTCGGATCTCCTCGGCGTCTGTCGCTGAAGTCCGAGCCGCTGACGGTGGGAGTGTTCGTGGATTACGAGAAGGGTCTGGTGGCGTTTCACGACGTGGACGCCACCACGCCCATCTTCTCCTTCATCGGCTGCACGTTCACCGAGAGACTTTACCCCTTCTTCAGTCCTGGCCTCAACAACGACGGTGTCAACTCTGCGCCCATCGTCATCGTCAGTCACAGCAGAATCAGGCGCGGGCAAACGATCTGACCGGCAGGGCATCAGAGGGGCAGATAGACGGCGGGCGTGGTGGATCTAAAACGAGTTGTCCTCCAACAGGCAGCAAAGATGATAGTAGATAATAATCATTTCCCCTACAGGGAACTAATAAAGGAATTTTAATCATAATTTAATCTTTTAAAGTACAAAGATGCACAGCTTGTAAAAATTATTTTACAATTGAGTTTATTTATAAAATTAATAAACCAGATAAACGTCGACTTGCGTCATTAACCTGTTCCATGAGACGTGACAAGTAAAATTAGTTAGCCTCCAGGCTAAGCTAAAGATAACCATCCACAGCTATGTCCTGAACTTAATTAATGAATGTATTTCAAAAATATTTGGTTAATTTGAATCTATTTTAAGCTGACAATTACATTTTATTTTTTTATATAGTACAGAAAAAAACATCTAGTGACGGGCTAATAATATATGTTTTATTCTGACTTATTGCACAGTAACAATGTGTTTTAACACTTTAATAGTGATTTTATGTTTCCAGTATTTGTGGCTGACAGATGTAAAGTGGAGTAAAATGAAGTAAACCTTTTAATGTTTCCGTGTATTTTTTCAATCATCGACGTACAAGAACGTAAACCGAGGTTTACTTCTACTCTTCATGAGCCTGGAGGGCCGGATTACCAACCCCATCGGGCCGTTTGTGGCCCGCGGGCCGTAGCTGACCCATGCCTGGTCTAAACAATGAATTTTTGTTATCCATTGTTTGATTCATTTGAGCGTGTGAACATCGGTTTGTCTGGTAGGAATGTGACCCGATGGGCGGAGCCACGTGGAGCTTATTGATTAGGGTGTTTATCTTGGCGTCTGTAAACTCTGATGCTGCTGCTTTGACTTGGCGGAAAACACCCTCAACCAGTAACCCAACCAATACCAGGAAGGATGTGACGACGTCTGTTGAGTGGATATCATTCATCTGTGAATCTGGGTTTCCTGAGGTCACTTGGCTCACTCCTCCGCTAACATGCTAAAGCTAACTGCAGTGGAAGCATCACGAGACAGGTGAGACGAATAAGCCGGTCCTCATATTTCTGGTAACCATGGAAACCCCCACAATGAACAAACCCTGATGATAAAACAAGACTTTTTTGTTAAACCATCAATAATCTGTATTGATCCTTTGATTGACTTCATCTATCACTATTAAATTATAGATGGCCGCCCGTGTCCCGTGTCATTCCACCCTGCAACACTAACATCTGGAGTGGCTGTTTGTTTGTTTACCTGGATCAGCTGAGTCGACTTCACATCCAGTTCCTGGCGCTGACACTTCCTCCTCCTCTGGCCTGCAGCGCCATCTGGTGGCGGACAGCGAACCTAACGGATGTGGCCAAAAGTGTGTGGACACGCTCACATCCACCAGAGGTATGCCAGATCAAGCACAAGAGCACGGCCTTGTGGGTAATTCTGTCTTTATTTGGAAATAATACAAGTGCAGATTTTACATTTTTAAGATCCTGTCACATTCAATTGAAGCGGTTTTAACGGGTGTGGGGCGTTCATGGTCCGTGGGAGACCTGTAAACTGAACCCTGAGCTGTAGTTTGGTGCGTCACATGGCTTCATCCTCAGTGAACATTACTGCAAGTGTTGGACTCTGAAAACGAATTCAAACTTTTTGGATCTTTATATTTCCACATTCCGATGCAGCTTGCATCTAATCGATCGATTAACGATTAACAGTTAACGTTTAACGAGTTTAGACTAAAGTGATTTACATACACGTAACATTTAGCTTTGAAAATACGCATGTCGATGGTTCTACATTCTGACAAACACACTAAATGACAGTTTAAATGTTCTTCTGGCTGACGGGTTTAATCCGAGGAGGCCCTGGAGACGTTTCCTCAGCAACGGTGACATCAGAGGAAAAACCGTGGCTCCGAGTTTATCGATATTTACAAAAAATCTACACACAAAAAATCTATTAAAAAAAACAGTCAGTGCACGTTCTGATTGGGTTAGAGGACTAGTGTTGGAATGTAATGCTAAGCTAGCAAGTCGCTAACACATTAGCATGCAGGCTAAGCTACACAGGAAAGTAAATTCATCTGATCTCCATTCTGGTAACCGTTGACGCTCGTTTTGACTTCTAACCAATTCAACAATGCTAACCTTTAGCATGCTAACTTTTTGATGTATCCTTTTCATCATGCTGGTCACCATTTCGAGAGATGGTTCACTGGCATGCTAACAGCGCAGCTTAAAGCTAAATTACATTCAGTGAGCCCGTATTTAACATATAAGGTAACGGTAGTCGTTAGCATTGTTGCTTCTGCTGTAGCTAAAAATAAAAAAATAAAAATCTGACAACAATGACCCCAAACTGGCTCAAAAATGTGAGATAAATAACATCTTTGAAATTTTAAATGTGACAGGACCCGACACTTTGGAAATCTAGAATAGGAGCTAGGCTAGCTTATGCTGCCAACATGAAAGCAAGCGGGCGTGGTCGCAGTTAGCGACGCGAACATTAGCATGAGACACTCACCTGTTGTCTCTCGAGTCGACTCAGGATCAAACGGAGAAACCGGCGTCATGTCCGAGAAGTTTGAGGACGTTTTTATCGTCCCAACATTTCAGAAAGCATCTAGCTAAATGCCATTACTAGCATGACTCCATGTTAGCTTCACAGGTTAGCGGGGCGCTATTTTCTAATAATAAATTTGGTTTTCTACCTCTTGAGGTGTTAGCTAGGTTGCTAACAGACCAACTTAAAGCTAATTGACCTATAGTAACTTGCATTACCATGTTCCTGCTGGCGTTAGCAATCGCGGGTTAGCTTCAACGTTATCCTTTGGCGTGGGCGGGGCTTAAGAGGGGCGTCGGGACCTCCTCGGGTTAACTGCACTGCAGCCAGATGAGGTGAAGATGCTTCTACAACACGTCTGTTACAGGAGACGACACACACGGAAACACCGACGCATGAAAAATAAATGTTTGCAATATTTTCTACGAGAGAAAGCCGAAGGAAAAAAGTGCCGCTTCAAAACCCAAATTAAATCTTCCTGGAGCAGGCCACGCCCCTTCCTGTCGCTCATTCAAAAAGGCAGCATTATCATACTAAGGTAAAGAAGGCGGGGTCATGGGCGGAGCCACGCCCTCCTGTCGTGGTGCAGGGTGGCGGAGCTTCCGGGGTTTCAGGGTTTGCTTCAGTAGCCCTTCATGGCGATGGAGGCTCCGCCTCCCCCGTCGTGACGTTTGATCTGATGGATCATCAGCAGCGAGATCAGAAGGCCCATCAGCTGGAAGACAGGAAGTCATGAAACAAACAACAACAAAACAACAACAAAGCAGAAGGAGGGCGGGGCTTACAGCAACAACGGCAAATCCAAAGAAGAAGCCCATGGCGATCTGGAAGAAGATGTTGAACCACAGGAAGATGAAGTCACTGCAGGTCTGCGGGGAAGAGACGATGATTAATTGAGTGATTAATTGGATTGATTGACTGATTGATCGATTGATTGATTGACTGATCACCTGTGCATAGATTCTGTCTGGACCACTGACTCCCTGCAGGAAAACAAGCACACCTTATTATAGCAGTAGCCGACGCCCCCTAGATACCAGGAAGCAAACCGTCCAATCAGACGGAGCCAGATCGTGTGATGAACCAACCGAAGGTTTGTTTTTGCATCCAGACGATCCAAATCCTCCAAACTCTCCCAGTCCGTATCCCTGCCCGGCGTTGCAGTTGCAGGACTCGGGGATGTGGTCGCCCCAGTCGTTGGCGCTGACGACGCCACAGCACTGGGCCTAGGACCAACGCACACATGAGCAGCTGGAACGGCTCTGGTTGAATCCAACTTTATTTAAACTTTATTTAATGAAGGGAACGTTACAGATTGCTGCAGGCCGTCCAGGAGGCTCCTCAGCTCGTCGTCTTCCATGAACGTCTTGGACACTTCAGACGAGGCGCTCTCAAAGCTGTTCTTCAGCTGCAGGAGCAACAAGAACATTAGCATCAAGACAACCACCAAGGAAGCTAAATGCTCCAGTAATTAAGCATAATCGAAGAAGAATTTTAAGGTAGACAGTAAATATTTATCATGATAAACAGTGTTAGCATCAGCCTGTAATTAAACAACCTTTATTCCATTCCTTCAATATATACATTTGATAGGAGTTAGCATACAAAGAAAGGGTTAAAGCATTAGCATCAAGATTCAGTGAACAACAAATAAAGTAAAGCAAAGTTAAATGAAGGATAGAGGGAGCGTTAGCATTGTGCTAAAAATAAAATATAATTGTAGGTTAAGTAACGACAGCGTTAGCATCACAAGAGAAAAGTGTTAGCGGGAAAATACTGAACAGAAATGCAGGATATATGTGATAAAATGTAGAGAACATGTTAGCATATAGCATGTAGTGAGGAGGTCAGCAACAGGAAAGAAAGGAGTACCAACAGGAAAGGCAGGTTAGCGGGCTAACAGGTAGCATCAGATACGGCAGCAACAAAAAAGCATCAAGGGAGAAAAGACAGCAAAGACAGGCACTAGCATTAGCATGTGGCTAACAGAAAGAAGATAGAGGTAGAGAGACAGATGGATATAGATAGATGACGACCTTGTTTCTAGTGACGACGACAATAATGCCAAAGATCAGCATGATGATCATTCCAACTCCCATGAAACCTGCAAACTGTAAAGATACACGTGAGAAATCGGACACGCCTCCATGGAGCGTTCACGTGGAGTGCTTCCTCTGATTGGTCGGTTGGGGTACGTACTATTTTGATGGCGAGTTCCTTCTCAGAGCAGCCAGCGTAGATTCCCAAACAGGAAATGCTGAGGACACCGATGGCGAACACCCAACTCCACGCCAGGCTGGGACCGCCCACTGCCGACAGCTGCCCCGCCCCCACAGGAAGAACACACCAGACAAACAGGGGGTCATTTGTGCACAGAGATGCTAGGTCTTCTATTGGCTGATAGGAGGCAGAGGACTCAGTTTTCAAAACTTTAATTGATTGGTTGAAACTCCCGCAGAGTTCTGATTGGTCCGACATATCAGAACTCCTCCTACTCTGTTCTTGGCTCCACCTCCCACCCAGATTTACTGGGTTGAATTCTAATAATTGTAATTAAATTGTAATTGTCATTATTAATTCTAATTATAAATTTTAATTTATGTAATTGTATTAATTAATTTAATCTTCACGTAATTTCAAGTTGGTAGTTTGGTGTTTGTCCTTTCCGACATCCTATAATGACGAAGCCGTGAATGAAAATGTCGGAAACGTAATAAAAAACTCCCAGAATCCTCCTTTGTATTTTGAAACTTTTTTTTTTCGGAACCCGTTTTGAACGTAACCCATTTGCTCTGAGCCAATCAGACGACGCAATTTGCCGCGGTCGGGTTCTGCGGCGGCGCGGAGGCCTGACAGCGTCGTTTGGACACCAGAAACGAGGAGTAAATGGAATCAAATGTTTTTGTGCCCTGTCACGCCGCCCACGCCGCTACACTTCCTGTTATTGTGCTGAGAGAAAGTCGACTGTGAGAATGGAAAAACCCCCCCCCACAAATCTGTTCTGCATTAGGAGGACAAATGAAATCCTCCACTATGCCTTGGCAACCCCCCCCCACCAAACACTGGGCCTCCACCTCGGCGTTTTAACGGTGACCGGAGCAGCTGCTTCCAATCGCCACCCGCCTGGCTCCGGTTACACAACCGTCCTCAGAGCTAACCCCATCACCAACACAAACACACCCTCCCCTGATTGGTTTAATCGCGCACAGATGCCTCTGATTGGCCCCTGAGTCACTTTACAGTAAACCTGGAGCCCTTTCGCCCTGCAGCCATCCCATAATGAGCGACAATGAATGCGTGTTTGGCAGCGGCCGCCGTCCCAGCAGAGCAAAGGAATCCATCTGGGCCTGAAGACGCTAGACTTTGTTTTTACTGGAAATATTTACAATACATACGCTGGTTTGTCTTTGGATGAAGTCAGGCTAACTGTTCCCGCCGTTTATGACGTTTCTGCTAAGCAAAGATGTGCTAACCAATGCTAAGATATGCACTAAAAGCTATCTAGTTAGATTAAACCTCAAATTGAATCTAACTTGAGGTTCAATCTAACTTTCAATAAACCATTCTTCCTACTAACAATCTTTGTGCTAAGCTAAGTTATGCTAAAATATGGTAAGCCAAGTATGAAGTTATTCATGTTTATGGTATTTTTTAAAATATTCAGTAGGTATAAAAATATTTTTTCTCCAATCAAAAAGAAATAAATTCTTCTTAAGGATCCTCGTCTCGTTGGATCCAAACAGTAATCACAAAATTATTGTCAGACACAACGCAAATTATTTTTTACTAAAGATTAAAAAAATTTTTTTTAGAATTCTCTCATTTTGACGTCATTTACTGACTGCAGGCGTAACAAACACCTCAGCGTCTGAACCAAACGTACACCTGGTGATTGTCAATAAAGATTTGAATGCTGCTCCGGTGCAGCAAGTGGGTTTTTTTCTAGCGGAAGTTTTTTTATCAATCAATATAAAAATGTAAAATGCAAAATACAAAAACAACAACAATAATTATAATAATAATAATAATATATTTAATGACATATTTATCATAGTTGTGTTTCTGTGACCTAATTATTAGTGTAGTTTTGTTATTAATCATTTACGTGTTTTAATACTACTGGTCATTCAATGGACTAAAAAATTTAAAATACATGAAGCTCATCTTAATCCCGTTAATTTTACTAAATATAATTGTGCATATACTATATTAATCATCATCATCATAATGACATTAATAATAATAGTGCCAACATTAATAATAATTAAAATATTTAAGCGTGTTGTTTACCTGATGGCTGTAGGCGCTGGACTTCACGGCCCCATAAATCAGCAGGCATCCGAAGATCTGAGGAGGAAAAACATTTTGTTTGAGCTTGAAGAAAATAATTCGTTAGGCCCTCAGTTTACTCTAAAAAGAAACTTTTGAAAGATGACATTTTAAAATAAACTAAAATAAACACAAAATTAGATGGCAATAATTTGTTAAATAATTTAAATGATTTCTTTCCAGCCTGAAAGAAAATGTATTTACAACTAAAGCAACTGAAAAATAGTTAATTATAATGAAGCAGTCGTTAATCATCCTTGGATTCAGTCATGTGACTTGTTACCCAGACAGGACTATGTGGGCGGGGCTTGGCTGCAGCATCCATTAACCACAAGATGACAGTCGAAAGTAGTTTTATATGATGAGCATTTTGTTTTTTATTTATATTCCTGATGTTTAACATGAAAACAGTTTAGTTTAAGTGTATATTTTCATAAAATGTTTAAATGAGTAGGTAAAAATATACAAATAAGTCATTAAGTGTTTTAGACGTTTTTATTTTGTTTTTTATAAACTTGAACGTAGATTCTTCACGACTGACGCGGTGACGTCACCGCTGGCTGCACGCCCTCATCTCCGCCGCCAGAGGGCGGCAGAGCTCCAGGAACCGTGGAGCCTATCGGGCTGCGGGAAACACTCACGTGCGTGCGGAGCACGTTCTGATCCAATCAAGCTTCTGTTAGCGAATTAATAAATTAATTCTCATCTGAATTAACGTCATTTTAAGGATTAAGCTTTTTAAAAAGACGAAATCAAGTTTAAAGAAACAGATAATTTCGGTTTAAAGTGAAATTTAACTTGTAAAAGTTGAACAAATGATCTTTAAGGGAAAATTTTAAACTGCGACGGTTCAGAAGAAAAGAGGGCGTGTCCGGCGGGGCGGGGGCGGAGGGCGTGTCCGGCGGGGCGGGGGCGGTGGGTGCATCCTGCGTCTCTTTTCTTTATTTTAACCACTTCTCTCTTCTCTTTTTCAACAGGTATCGCTTTTAAAGAGGCTTTTTAAAACGTGTTCCGACAGAACCGGAGCTCAGAGGCGGATTAATGCCGTTAAAAGTGGGGGTTTTTTTCTCTGCAGAAGTGGAAACAGAAAAACGAGAACCTCGTTAGAGAGAAGAAAAGGGGCTCTGGGGGGGGGGGTGGGGGTCGGTGAAATATGAAGCCTTCACAATCTGCCCCTTCTCTCTTCCCTCCTCTCCTCGTTCCTGGAAGTGACTGACTGATGTTACGACACCACAAACACAATCTAATCCAAGTCCTTTCTGCTCATTTCAAAATCAAAGTAAACAATTTGTTTTGTCAAAATCTTTATTTTGTTTTTCCTCAAATTTGCAAAACGAAAATATGGCAACTTTTCTTCATCTAAAATGTTTTCTTTTCCCAGCTGATGTTTCTCTTCATGCTTTAAAATCTTTTTCTTATTTTTCTACAAATACAAAGTGAAAACCAAGAAACAACCAACAAACAAACAAACAAACAAAGCGCTACTCACCGCAAACAGCACGTTGAAGAAGATGAAGAGACATTTGAGGCATCCGTTAATTTTCGCCATCCTGTGTTTCGGGTCGTGAGGATGAGGATGTGGCGGCGGTGCGGATCGGTGTGTGTGTGAGTGTGTGTGTGTGTGTGTGCTGCAGCTGTGTGTGCTGTTATAAAGTGTGTGCTGACGGAAGGTGAACGCAGATCTGCGACACACAGATCTGGTCTGAAGCCAAAGGCTCGAATCCCGAGTGATGAAGAGGAGGGGGAAGAGGAGGAGTTTAAATAAAGTTGGGTTCAAAAAGGAGAAAGTTTGTGGCCGATCGATTAAGGAGGGTTTTAAAACCGTGCAAATGATTCGATAAGGATTCAAAATTCTTAGATTTAAAAAGATCAAAACGGGTTTGTTTTAAAAAGAGATACATTTTTAATCAAAAGTTAACTTTTGTGCATTGTTTATAGTTCATTTTAATTTATTTTTATCCTTTTACGAGTTTCATCTTTTTAATCTTTTAGCTTCATTATTAATTACTGTTTGATCATGAATTCAACCAATCAGAGCTCATCTCCACCCCCTCTAAACCAGGTGTTTCACATTTACCTGAGGAGGAGCAGGAAGGGGAGGAGCTTGAGGGGGAAAGGACGAAGGAGGGGGAGGAGGTTAAGGAACAGGGGACAGAGGAAGGGGAGGAGCTTGAGGGAAAGGGGAGGGCTGCAGGACGTCTGCAGATCAATCAGATCCCTGATCGTTCTGATTAACAGCTGATAGGAAGCAGGTGATGAACAAATCCATCACTGGTGAGGAGGATTGATGACATCACCTGAAGTCCCGCCCCCTCCCCCTCCTCCTCACAGCAGGTCCAGCAGGAGGTTCTATAAATTAATTCCTTTATTCCTATCAATACTTTAAAAATATTGATCACTGGTCAGAGCTCACTCTAATCCATTCATTACTTTTGAAGCTTTAACGACAAAAACAAACATTTATAAAACTTAAAATGTTGTTTTTTTAGTTTATATTTAAAGAATGTTTTTCTTCTTTTTGAATTCAAATCATTTCAAACTTTACGAACACAAACATCAGCTCCTCTCTAGCTGCTCTGGATCTAGGAAGTGTTTACTGCGGCCTGATGGAGACGACCACGCCCCCTCCGCCCACCCCCCATGAGTGGTGGGGGCGAGGGGGGAGGAGGGCGGGTGAAGATAATGGATCCATCCTTCCTGCAGACCTTCCAGACCAAAAAATGTAAAGGTCAAGAGGAACGAAACGACATGGAGGCGGCTCCCACCACCGGGAGAGTGGGGGGGGGCATTAGGGTGGGGGGTAAAACCATGGCGTCATGTTTAAGCTGGAAGACAAGAGGACAAAAAGAGGAGGGGGAGAACAGAGAGACGGCCACGCCCCCCAGGAGAAATCAATGAGGAGGAAAAGAAAAGAGCAAGAAGAAGAAAAAGGAAAAGAGATGAAACAAGAAAACACCCCCACATGGGAGAACCCCCCCCCAAACAAAAAAACAGACTAATAAAAACACCCGCATGAAAAAATAAACGAAGTTTAATTAACCAATAAGATCAAAGCTCTCGTTCCTCCACTTCTGACGTCATCCTGATCAATCCGGTCCAATTCTAATTCACTTGTTGCTATGGTAACACCCCCCCACACACACACACACACAGGTTCAAGTATGTTTGTGTGTGTAGAAATGTTATCAGCTTTGAAAGTTTTCCATTTGACCTCCTGACTGTTCCGTCGCCCCCCCACCCACCACCACCACCTTTGTTCCTCCTCTTCCTCCAGGTCTCTGGTTCCTCCCCCAGAAGCTCCTCTGGACCACTGGTCTTCATCCAGAGTAGACCTGGTCTGGGTTTAGTTTGGTTCTGTCGTCTTGTCTCCATGAGGAACCTCCTACAGGTCCAGTGGGTCACTTGTAGAGGACCACGACCTGGACCAATCAGAACCTACCCAGAAACCTGGATCATCAAACCCACAAGAGGTTCAAAGCTGGAAGAGAGTAACTGAGATCATTACTGAGATAACTAGTTCTAAAGGGTTTTTCATCTATACCCATCTATAACCTCCATAACCATCTATAACCATCTATAACCTCCATATCCATCTACAACCATCTATAACCTCCATAACCTCTATGTAGCAACAACTTCTACTGATGTGAATGGATTTGATATGAAGCTGATCAAGGACACACTGGAGGGAATTCTGCAGCCTCACACACACACATGTAATCTGTCATTTCAAACGGAGGTGTTTTCTGACAAAATGAAGATTGCAAAAGTGGTTCTGATGTATAAAAATGGGGATGATGTGAATCTGCAGACTGCAGACCTGTTTCAATACTACCACAGTTATCAATAATCCTAGAGAAGCTGATCAATAACAGACTGGATAAATTCATAACAAAGCACAATCTCCTTGACTGTAGTCAGTACGGCTTCAGGAAGGATCATTCCACTGTGTTAGCGCTGACAGAAACAACAGAACTCATTACTGATGCCATGGATCAAAAGATGTACTCCATAGGAATCTTTATTGACCTTAAAAAAGATCTCAAATTTTCATAAAATTCTAACTGAGAAACTAGAACGATTTGGCTTTAGGGGTGCAGTACTAGAATGGATAGAGTTATTTACATGAGAGGTCTCAATATGTCACTCTGGGGGGAGGACATCAACAACATTAGACATTGTGTGTGGGGTGCCACAGGGGTCAGTGTTGGGTCCAACATTATTTATACTTTACTTAAATGATTTATGTAAGGTCTCAAAGGTACTTAAAATGATACTCTCTGCGGATGATACAACCATCCTCTGTAAAGGACATGATATAAATAAACTAACTCAAACAGTAAACGAGGAATTAGCCAAGATGTAATTATGGTTTGATAAAAACAAATTATCCTTGAATCTAACCAAAACTAAGTACATGTTATTGGGGAAGAAAAGCTGTAAACACAAAATTAGTATTAAGGTGAATGATGTAGATATTGAACGGGTTAATGAATTTAAAATGCTAGGAGTGATTATTGATGAGATGCTAAATTGGAAACCTCATGTAAGACAACTGCAAATAAAGTTAGCTAGAAGTGTGTCCATACTCTGGAAAACTCAAAAACTATTAAATCAGAACACACTCCATATAATATATTGTGCACTAACCCTGCCCTATCTGAACTACTGTGCTGAAGTTTGGGGAAACATATAAAAGTGTCTTACAACCTTTATTCCTGACTCAGAAAAGAGCCTTAAGGATTATTCACAATGAACATTATAGAGCTCACACAAACTACTTATTTATTAAATCTAAACTACTGAAATACATGACATCAGCTATAAAACTGTACAATTTATGTATAAAGCAGCCAATAAAAATTTACCTCAAAACATACAATCACAAATACAGATTAATGAATCCAATTATCAACTAAGAGACAACAGAGCATTTGTAACAGAAAAAAGCAAGAACAACATTCAAAACATTTTCATTATCGTTCACTGGTGTCAAACACTGGAATAAACTGGAAAATGAAGTTAGGAGTGTGGGAACTCTAACTGCCTTTAAAAAAGCTTTTAAAAACATGATTTTTCAAGGTTATAATTCTGACGTGAATGATGGTTAAAGGACTGCACTGTTATGACAAATTAAACTTCATGTTGTCATGCCTGTGAAACAAATGTCGCTGTAACCTTTGTGCAGTAACCGAGTTCATGCAAGATGTTCTGACTGCTTCTCAAGAACTGACAAAGACTTGTGCAAAGAATGGACGGATCAAAACAACGACGTACCAGAATAAAATAATTTAAATTGATTTGTGACATGCAATGTATGAATTGGTTGACTATGTGCTGCAATGAGAGAGATGTTGATGATTTAGGGGACAGGAACCTCACAAGCCAATGGCTTCAACCCGTCTACCCTATTTTTTCTTTTCGGATGTTGTTGCTGATGTCTCAACACTGGTGAAAGTGAAGTCTGTTGTAATAACATGTCTGGAAAGAAGAAAATAAACTGAATAAACTAAAAAAAAAAAACATCTATAACTATCTATAACCTCCATAACTCTCTATAACCTCCATAACCATATATAACTATTTATAGCCTCCATAACCATATATAACCATCCTTAACCTCCATAACCATATATAACTATCTATAGCCTCCATAACCATATATATACGTCTATAACCAACTACAAACCTCTATAACATCAATAACCCTCTGTAAGCATCTATACCCTCTATAACCCTCTATAACCTCCTCTCTCCACCCTGCCAGCGGACTGGAATGCGACCCGAACTGAACCAGAGGAGCTGCCGTAGCAACACGCCGTTGCTATGGTTACCTGACATTTATTACACAATAAAAGACCTAAGTTTTCTTTCATTCGGTCCAGTTTCATGTCTGACGTTTGGTGAAGTTAATAAGTTGACCGTTTGACAGTTTTCTTCTGATCGATTATCGGACCTTCAGTCAATCAGAACTATTGATCCACATCAGAGATCATGAAGGTAAAGATGTTTGTGTTGTTTTTACACTTTGCTGTTGTTATTTATACTTCATGTTGCATGAATGCGTCTCAGCTGCTGATAGGAACCACGCCCATATATAGTTTCATCTGGAGCCTGCCAGCCAATCAGGAGCCAGCAGCCGTGCTGGTGGGCGGGCCGGTGTTTGTCAGGAATGTGCAGGTCTGTTCTGGATTTATGAGGCGTTTTGGAGTAATTACTGGAGGAGGGCAGCATTCTTCTCCTCCTCCTCCTCTTCCTCCCATGGAGGTGGAGAAACAAACACGACGCTTCCAATCCCGCTTGTTCTCAACTGAGTTCAGATCAGGTGCCCAGAAGGGCGGGGCTTAAACCTGAAGTGGGCGGTGCTCGAAACTGGAATGAATGATTTTACTGAAGTTGCTTCACAACAACGACAACGCAAAATGTGTTAATAATAATAATAATAATAATAATAATAATAATAATAAAAACAATAATAATAATAAGAATTGTATTATTGTTATTATATTTTTTATTATTAATATTATTGTTGTTATTTATAAGCTTTTAAACTTTCATTATCCATTCATTTATTCGTCGGTACAGTTTGTCCTCCTTCCCCAGGAGGAGGGCCACTCAGACTAGCCCCTCCCACCACAGCAGCAGTCCCCTGTGGAGGTATGTCTGTGTCTGTGTGTGTGTGTGTGTGTGTGTGTGTGTGTGTGTGTGTGTGTGTGTGTGTGTGTGTGTGGACATGTTGAAGCGCTGGGTGGGCGTGACATGAATCCTGAACACGGCACACCCTTTAGGGGGGAGGAGCTTTCCGTCTGTGGAGACACTCAGAAGCCCACATGCCCCGCTCCCCCACCCCATCCCAAACGCCGTCACCCTTTCCTGTCTCCCCCCACCCCCCTGGAATCCACTGATAACAATGCCAGCCGCTGCTGGATCCAAACCTGCACCACTGGCTCCAAGCCAGGACACGCGTGTCCTCGCCAGGCCCCGCCCACCACCAGGCGAGGGGGTGCGTGTGAGGGGGGGGCGCTCGATTCAAATTACATTAATGTGCCGGGCGGCCGGATGCACTCAGCTGATTGCACACACCAATCTAATTTGAGATGCGTTCCCGGTCGGCCGCAGACAGGCGTGTGCTTCGTCACGCTAACTTCACCACGCTTCATCATGCTGCTCACGCGTGTTCCAGCGCCGCGGCGCCTCCTAATCCGATCACGGACTCGGGTCCACCTGATCGATGCGTCGCTCAAACGTTCACACAGGTAATGTCGTCTGAAAGGGGCAGGGAGGGGGCGGGGCTACATGATGGGGATCATCCATCCATATTTTGGTCAGACACAGCGAGTCGCTCGATTAGCTCAAACATTCTATACAAACATTCAGAGATACGAACAAACGCGCTTCCCCATATCCGACTATCATCCTGCAGTTCCGCTTTCTGCCACAACCCCTGCGGGGGCAGCACCGCTGTGTTCACACAGCTCTAACACTCAAGCCTCTCATCAACAAGAACTCCTCCTCCCTCCTCCTTCACGCTAAAGCTAAGCTACATGCTACATGTTACTTATTGTACAGTAACATATTATGAGCTAAGTTTTCTAGTGATTTTTAGAGTAGTAACGACATTACTTTAGTATTTAGAGCAGTAACATTACTTTAGTATTTAGAGTAGTAATGACATTACTAGTATTTAGAGTAGTAATGACATTTAGTATTTAGAGTAGTAATGACATTTAGTATTTAGAGTAGTTACGACATTACTTTAGTATTTACAGTAGTAATGACATTACTTTAGTATTTACAGTAGTAATGACATTACTTTAGTATAGTAGTAATGACATTACTTTAGTATTTACAGTAGTAATGACATTACTTTAGTATAGTAGTAATGACATTACTTTAGTATTTATAGTAGTAATGACATTACTTTAGTATAGTAGTAATGACATTACTTTAGTATTTATTTATAGTAGTAATGACATTATTTTAGTATAGTAGTAATGACATTACTTTAATGTAGCCGCAAGAGGACACAAGCCAGTGTCTTATTGTGCCGGTCCCAAGCCCGGATAAATACAGAGGGTTGCGTCAGGAAGGGCATCCGGCGTAAAACTTTTGCCAAATCAAAGATGCGAATCAAACCTATGACTTCCATACCGGATCGGTCGAGGCCCGGGTTAACAACGACCGCCATCGGCGCTGTTGACCTACAGGGCGCCGGTGGAAATTGGATTACTGTTGGTCGAAGAAGGAGAGGAGGAAAGTGTGTTCGCACGAAGAAAGAGGAGAGTTTCAGCTAAAATGAAGGGAAAGGTGTACAAAACTGTGGTGAGACCAGCGATGTTGTTTGGTCTAGAGACAGTGTTACTGAGGAAAAGACAGGAGACAGAGCTGGAGGTAGCAGAGATGAAGATGCTGAGGTTCTCTCTGGGAGTGACCAGGAAGGATAGGATCAGGAATGAGTACATCAGAGGGACAGCACATGTTAGAGGTTCTGGAGATAAAGTCAGAGAGGCCAGACTGAGATGGTTTGGACATGTCCAGAGGAGAGATAGTGAACATATTGGTAGATGGATGTTGAGTTTTGAACTGCCAGGCAGGAGGCCTAGAGGAAGACCAAAGAGGAGGTTTATGGATGTAATGAGGGAAGACATGAAGGTAGTTGGTGTGAGAGAAGAGGATTCAAAGGACAGGGCTAGATGGAGGAAATTGATTCGCTGTGGCGACCCCTGAAGGGAAAAGCCGAAAGGAAAAGAAGAAGAAGAAGTAATGAAATTACTTTAGTATTTATAGTAGTAATGACATTACTTTAGTATTTATAGTAATAATGACATTACTTTAGTATTTATAGTAGTAATGACATTACTTTAGTATTTATAGTAATAATGACATTACTTGAGTATTTATAGTAGTAATGACATTACTTGAGTATTTATAGTAGTAATGACATTACTTGAGTATTTATAGTAGTAATGACATTACTTTACTATTTATAGTAGTAATGACATTACATTAGTATTTATAGTAGTAATGACATTACTTTAGTATAGTAGTAATGACATTACTTTAGTATAGTAGTAATGACATTACTTTAGTATAGTAGTAATGACATTACTTTAGTATAGTAGTAATGACATTACTTTAGTATAGTAGTAATGACATTACTCTAGTATAGTAGTAATGACATTACTCTAGTATAGTAGTAATGACATTACTTTAGTATTTATAGTAGTAATGACATTACTTTAGTATAGTAGTAATGACATTACTTTAGTATTTATAGTAGTAATGACATTTAGTATTTATTTATAGTAGTAATGACATTACTTTAGTATAGTAGTAATGACATTACTTTAGTATAGTAGTAGTAATGACAGTACTTTAGTATTTATTTATAGTAGTAATAACATTACTTTAGTATAGTAGTAAAGACATTACTTTAGTATTTAGAGCAGTAATGACATTACTTTAGTATTTAGAGATTATAGAGTAAATTTAATAACTATTTACCAACAACCTCTGGGATGTGGGGTGGTGCTGAGGAGGAGCTGATCTTCATCAGGGGTTCATCCTCTGGGGACAACAACCATCATGTCAGAGGTTCACCAGCAGCTGGTTGGTTTGTGTTACTGATGGGGGGATGTGGTCCATTAGGAGGAGGAGACACAGACTGGAGGGAGTCACGGCTTCACCTCCTGACACTGAGACTCCTGCAGGAGAAACAATGACTGTTTGCTATTGTTTAATTCAGTATTTATCTCTTAACAAAACAATGCAAAACAATAAAAATAATTCTGATGAAGATTCAACATTTCATCGCAGCTGGCAACACCCTGGATGAATCGCCAGCTCTGCCCACAAAGCACTGGAACCCAGTGAGGCCACACCCCCCCACTGGCCCCCCCAGGATGATTCTCAGAGGATCTGCTGGTGATTGACACGTGATTATTGATCGATCAGCTGATCAGCTCCTGGAAACAAACTTTCACCAGGTCCAAGAGGCCTGGCATGTGTGTGTGTGTGTGTGTGTGTGTCCACCACACCATCCAACCACAACACACACTCACACTGAGTGGGTGGTTTTCAGCTCTGTGGCTGGAGGTCAGGAAGCAGCCTGACAGTCTGGACTCGGGGCTGAAGATGTGCCTGTTGATGGAGGTCATGTGACCTCTGAGTGGTCCCATCATCATCATCCTCCTCCTCCTCCTCCTCCCGGGGGGTGGGGCCGTGGGAGCACCGGTTAGACCTGTAGCTGCTGAAGGACGAATGCAGAGCAGCTGCTCTCATAGCTGCATCCCATAATTCAACTGTGTCGTCATGGCGACCGTCAGACCTGCCGTTAACGTTCATTAGCGTTTATTTATGTCGGGCTGCAGATGAAGCCGCTGAAGACGGCCCCCTTTACAGCCCGCCATTCCCCTCCAGTGATGAAGAGGATGGGGTGGGGGTGGCCTGTATGCGGGGGGGGGTTGGGCGAGGCAGAGGGGTATTGGGGCGGGGCAACTCCTCCAACTGTCAAGTTTCACATCGAGTCTGTTTGACTTCAGTTTCCTGGAAATCGAAAGCAAATGATAAAGAAAAGAAATGTAGGAGTAAACCTGGGGGGGGCTAGAAGGGGGGGTTAGGGGGGTGGCTGTGTTGGGGGGGGTGACCTTCACTATTTTCCTCTGAGTTTGGATCTTTTCTAAAAACAAAAGTTATTAATAACTTCAATAAAACAAATACATTTTCTCTTCAGTTTCTGGTTCAGCAGTTAGCGTCAGTTAGTGTCAGTTAGTGTCAGTTAGTGTCAGTTAGCGTCAGTTAGCGTCAGTTAGCGTCAGTTAGCGTCAGTTAGCGTCAGTTAGGAATGATATGCTGGCTTCTTCACATTTCAACATGTGTGAGTCGCGTTTCCTCCCTGGGGGGGCAAAGAAAGTTTTGGAAAAACCTTCTTCGAGTTCCTCTCAGAACAAACGAGGGAGGGGCTTTTTTTCCCCACAATGCCTTGCGTGACATTGAGGTCCTGAAGGTTGGAGGAAATGATTAACAATGAACAGAATCCATAAATAAATGCAAACCAGATCGAACAAATCGTCTGATTGTGAAACTCTCTGCTGCACGTGATCCCGCCCTTCATCCCACTGATGATGATGATGATTGGCGTGCTTGTGGCCGTGTTTGTGTGTCTCTTTACTTTTGGCCGTGTGGTTTAAATAGGCAGTAATGATGGGTGGATGAAGGACGACCAACAGACGATTAAATCAGGCCTCACCTGCAGTGGAGAGGAAGAGGAGGAAGAGTGGGCGTGGCCTTCTTCTTCTTCTCTTCCTCTGATCACCAGATTCTGCTTTAAAATCAAAATCGATTGAATTCAGGTCATCAATTCACTTGCTAACCTCACACCAACACGTGGTTAGCGTGTTTTCTGCTAAACCTGCAGCACAGATTCAGCCACTAGGAGTCACTGTGAACAGGAGACGCGAGCAGCGGGGCATCATGGGAGTTGTATTTGTTGTTAATGGATGAATGATGAAGTCCATTTCTGGTTATAAACGAATGAAGTTGACGTGATTATTGATGATCGTATTGACAACCGCTGAGCGACAGGAGCAGCTGAGCATGCTGGGACAGACTGAAGCGATCCAGGAAGTGGTTTACGAGACTTTGTACCAGCTTCCTGTTGACTCCCTTTACGACTGGAAAACCCCCGTAGGGAGGAGGAGGCATTTCAAACAGGAATTCATTCTTGCAAGAAGCAACCCGGGGCAGCAGAACATCAGGAAGGGTCTGCCTGTCAGAACAGTAGCAGGTGACCACACGTCTGTTTGCACACAGGACATTTAAAGGGTTAATCAATCCTGCAGCCACATGAATACAACTCCAAACATTGTTCTCGTCACATACCATAACACCACACAGAATGTCTCCACGGCAACAGATGAAATATAAAGTATTTATGAACATCGGTGTTTGTTTCAATACTAAGAAACATGCTAATGCTAACTCATTGTGTCGAGATGCTAATGGCTAACTCATTGTTGTGAGATGCTCATTTACACTAAGAATTTGTTGTTTTTGTTCACTTGTTTGCTAGCCCCTGATGACGTCATGGCTATCAAGTTTTTATAACCAGAAGCCGTTATTTTCAGCCAATCACGGCCCACGTCTGTATTGCTGTCTTCTTCCTGGTTCCCGGATGGACATGAAGGGTTCTGATGGTCTGGACTGGTTTCCTCTGCAGCCAATCGGGGCTGTTCTCCATCTGAAGGCTTGGGGCGCTTGTTTACAAGTCAACAAGAAGTGTTTACTAGCGCAGCCTGCCCACGGCCCGTCCAATTAGCATTTTTGTTGCATGAGCAGTAGCGTTTGGTCAGGGTTCGCCGTGAATTCTGGGTGTTTGTGGTTTCTTCCAGAACCAAACTCTGACGCAGAGGACAGGAAACGCATCCGGTGGTGGGGGAACGACAGTCATCCTCAACACAACCATCCTGAGGCGGGTCTACAGCAGGATGAGGGCTCACTGCCCCCTGGTGGCCGCCAGGGGAACTACAAGACCCACAAACCCCTCCGACTAATCAATATTTTATTTATATATTTTAAAGATACAGATTAAATCAACTTTATTAAATTGTTATCTTAAAATTTTTTAAATCATTACAACTTTAAAAAGAAATTCTTCCTTCTTTGTGACTTTAAAATCAATCATGATGTCGAGTCGGATTAGAAAAATAATCAGATTATAGATGAGTAGAATTTGACAAAAAATATAAATGGACAAACAACAATAAAAAAACAACAATTGATCCAATTTTTACAAATAAATCTGACAAGATTTTGTAGACTTTTAATCTATGATTCTGTCCTTGGAAAAAAATAGAGAGGAAGAACCACTAGAAGTCAACAAAGGAATTTTATAAATCCAGTTCCTGATTGAAAAATCTACATTTTGGGATTTCTCAAAAATTCTAGGAAATAATGAGGGGGGAACTTTCCATTATTTCCAAATTTTAAATGAATAGATAAATTTTTAAAGCAATCTCTAAGGACAAGAGCCTCAACAGATACATCTTGTGGTATGTTCTGTTTTGTTTTTTCCTGGTGTTTGGCTGAGCAGTGGATATATGCAATTTCCTCCGGGATTATTAAAGTATCTATCTATCTAAATGTTCACATCAATAATAAACAAAAGTCTTGAGGGTGATCCGTGAATCCAAAGCAGATAAAAGGGACAAATAAATAATATTTTTTCATACACAAAATATAAAATAATAACTCAAAGTCGATGCAAAAGTTGTAATCAGTCTCTCAACTACAGCTCCCATGATGCCCAGCGGCAAACCAAAAAGTACAGCGCGCAATTCAAACCCAAAAAAAGTTTGTAAGAGTAGAGAAACCAAACAAGGACGGTAAAGTCACGTGACGTGTTAGCTTTAAGGCTAGCAGTTTAGGCGTTTCTTTCACCTTCTTTAACTTTGTTTATCAACCACTAAACTGGATTTTACCGGAGCAGAAACGTCATGACGTCATCTACAACTCACGACACCGGAAGTAGACACAACAAAAGAAAGGTGACAACATGGAGAAAAAAACAAAACGCAAAGAAAGATGAATGACAACGACTCACCAGTAGGATAGACAGTGTACAAACTGGTTACGGGCAAACAAGCTTCCTTATGATTGGTCACAGTTGGTCACATGGCCTCACGGCACGCGCTTCTCTTAAAGAGACAGTATTTAATAAAGATTGAATGACCTGTAGTGTTGAAATACGTAAATAATAACAAAAAATACACTAATAATTAGAGGTAACAGAAAAAACAACAACAACTATGATAAAGATATTATTATTATAATATTTTTATCATTATTGTTGTTGTATTTTTCATTTTACATTTTTAAGTCGATTGATAAAGAACTTCCGCCTGAAAACGAACCACTTCCTGCACCGGAGCAGCATTCAAATCAATCTTTATTGACAATCAACAGGTGTCGGGTTGGATTACAGAAACTGAGGCACAACGTCACGCCAGCTGTCAGTAAATGATGTCATCTCACTGGAGATTTTTTTAAATAAAGTAATTATAAATTAATTCTTTTATTTCATGTTTGTCAGGATCCTCAACTCCATTGAAGAGTTTTGAAAACTGTTGTGTTCCACGTTGTCAGATTTGTTTTGTGTGGAAATGTTTTAGCTACAGCAGGAGCGACAATGCTAATGAGTTCAGTGATTTAGTGACAGAAATATATAAAAATTATACAATGCATTATTATTTATGGTTTGATATTTTTATTTTGTGATGTGACTTGAACAACAAAAACATTTTGAATATTTAAAAATTAATGCAGAAATAAATATTTTTGTCAGGAAAACACAGCAAGAGGATGATGTCAGCAGAGGAAGCTCCGCCCCTGAGAGGCGATCCATTTCCTGTCTGCTGTGAAGTCATAATGAGCAACAGCCCATCACACGTTAAACCCATTTATGTTCCAAACAAACACAGGAAGCTTTAAAATGACTTAGCAGACATGTGGATTATTGACGATCGGTTATTGATTATCGGGCGTCAGGTGAGCGTAGGTTTGGGCTGATACTTCACTCTGTCGAAATCATCCACGACCGTTTCTACCGGCGGCGTTTTCCAGTGCTGCTCCAGACCCAACGTCAGACACAGAGCGATGGCCGCCATCTGAAACACATACACACACACGTTACAACGTGTGTGTGACGGTACAGATAGGAAAGAAGATCCGTTTCTTACTTCGATGGTGGCGAGGGCAGAAATGATCCCGATCCTGAGTTTGATGGGAAAGCCGAGGTAGCTCTTCAGGATGGGCCCACAGGGCTGCCAGAGGTCAAAGGTCAACAGTCAGTCTCGCATCATAGGGTAAACACGTGTCATAAAAACACAACAGGAGGACAGGAAGAGGTCGGGCGGCGGCACCTTGGAGTGAACCCACAGCTGATCCGTGGGTCGGGGGGTCGGAGTAGGAAGGTCCCCGTCCAGCGTCACACAGGGGCCCACCGGGCTGGGAACCAGAGAAGAAGACGTAAACAACAACAACCTCAGAGAACACGCCCCCACTCCTCCGTGAGATTACATCATCGTCAACATATGACTAATAATTTCTGTCTGCTGCAATGAAATTAAATAAAACAATCTTTAAATTAATTATTTCTATTTAATTTTCTCAACTTACTCACTTAAACAGGAAAATTCATTTGTTTCAAGAATAAAATAAACTTCTGTAAAAGACGAGACGCGTTTCTTACGTCGGCTGCAGGTCGGATGCGGGGGGCGGAGTCGGCGGCTTACAGAAACACGAATCAGGAAGTTTGTTCTCCCAGTCCTCAAAACTCCTCAGACCGCAACACGAGTCCTGAGAAACAGACGGGAGTTAGCAATAATGGCTAGGCTAGGCTAGACTAGATTGAGTTAGACAAGGTTAGGCTACGCTAGGTTGATATAGGCTGGGCTAAGATAGGCTTGTCTAGGCCAGATTTATGGTATTTTTGGTTTCTTACTGACGCCTGGAGTTTTCTCAGCTCGTTCTGGATGTAATCTTCCTGCCGGTGCAGCGGCGTGACGTTCAGGAACACTTCGTCCACGGCGCCGTCCATCTGATACAGAACAACCATGACAAAAGAAATGGGACGAACCGCAAATAAAGATTCGTTTTCATTCCAAAAGCTTTATGTATTCAATTACTATATTTTTAAATAAAAACAATGAATATTAAGTATAAATTTGTTGAAATCATGCATAAAGAAAAAATTACTGTGTTTTGAACTTTAAGGTCTTTAACTTTGTTCAAACTGGGGCAGTACCGCAACAACCCATCGGGGGCAGTGTTGCCAGAACTCAATGGGGATACAGCCAGATCATTGCCACCAGCAGGAGGTAGCAGAGGCTTGAAGTGACACAGCTGGGGGAGGATTTACCTGAGCTTGAACCTGAACCAGCGGCGAGGCGACGATCATCAGAGCCACAAACTCCACGAAGATCAACGCCGAGAACTGGAGGAGACGTGACAGGTTAGCCCCGCCCTCTGTGTGGTGTGTGTGTGTGTGTGTGTGTGTGTGTGTGTGTGTGTGTGTGTGTGTGTGTGTGTGTGTGTGTGTGTGTCTCACCACCAGCAGTAGGGTCTTGATGTCCAGCGTGGTGGCGCAGACCCCCAGGATGGACAGAACCACGGTGACCGGACCAAACACCTGCAGGACCAGCAGACCGTCGCTGCTGGACAGCTGGTCGAACAGCTGGGAGGGGCCAGGATGATGTCATCACACACCAGAACCAGAACCGGTTCTCATCTGGATCGGATTTGTTTTATATTTGACACACACTAACACACACACACACACACGTTACCTCAGCTACAGGTGTGTTTCCGTCGATGGGGGAGAACCCCACCCCGATCATCACCACCCCCGACACCTGGAGACAAGAAATCTTTGAGTTAAATGAAGGTTTGTACTGTACTCTACTATGCTATACAATACCATGTAATACTGCATTATGGAATACTGAACAATACTGTGATGTACTACACTAGTTTACATCCAAAGGGAAACAGCAGCTGTTGTTTTCATTCAAATTAATTGAAACTAGTGATGTATAAAAGCTGCTTCAGAGTTTTCTGTCATTTAAATTCATGAATCATAAAAAACTGTCATGAAAACGTCGTTTTTAGTGTTTACAGCAAAGTTTAAACACATTTCGGTAGAAAACTTTAGAACAGGTCAGTGAAGGTGAATAAATAGTTAACCTTTAATGAAGTCATCATCAACAGGCAGTTAGCAGTTAGCATTTAGCAGTTAGCAGTTAGCTTTTAGCCGTGAGCTTACCAGCAGCAGCACAGTGACACAGATGGAGAGTCCTCGTAGGTAACTGCTGCAGCGAGCCATGACCGCCGTCTGAGAGAACAGAGACCAGAGCAGTGTGTGTGTGTGTGTGTGTGTGTGTGTGTGTGTGTGTGTGTGTGTGTGTGTGTGTGTGTGTGTGTGTGTGTGTGTGTGTGTGTGTGATGGATGTTGTTTAAATCTCACAACTGTTTGGCGGTGGAGCAGAGAACATGACCAAGTTAGGAAGATCAGCTGGAGATGAGAGGAGGAGAAGATGGGAAAGAAGGAGGAGAGAAGAGGAGAAGACACGTTGCCCCCGGCAACGGAGGAACGAGTGATGAGTGGATGAAGGAAGCAAAAGGACGATGGAAAGGAAGGAAGGGAGGAGGAGACGAGGATGAAGAACAGAACAAATGTCATGATTATTTATAAAACAGCAACAAACAAAACAAACACGTCCCTCTGTCCAGAAACATCGTCCAATCACACGGCTGCTCCTGTGTGGGGGGCGGAGCCTGGGGAGTCACCTGACAGCAAGACCCCACCCCTGTGTGGATAATAATAACAACAATCATATTATAGAAGAAGGATTAAAACATTTCAGGGGAACACAAGCTGGACATTAAAGTAAGTTGTCAAAAAAAGAGGGAGAACAAACAAACTTGAAAACATTTGAGGAATAAAATGAATAAAATCGTTTTCTTCCACCAGAAAAAACAAAAGGGAGGAATCCAGAAGAAGCTTTGTGTTGACTTTAGACTAAAAATAACTTAAGGGTCGATGGAGCAGCTGTGTGTGTGTGTGTGTGTGTGTGTGTGTGTTTAAATATCCTGGACGTGAGCCAAAGCAGCGATGGTGTCAATGAAGACAGCTGGAACATTTTCATCCGTCATCGTTTTATAAACATCGTTGGAGGATGGCGCCTCGGTTTCACACGTGTGTTTAACATCACAGCCTCCAGGGGGCGCCGCACTGTTAGCCTGGTTGCTATCGTTAGCATCAACTCCGCCTGAGAACATCTTAAACATCTTTAAAGAGGAATATCAGAGTTAAATCAGGCTTTTTTTGTCTTCCTTTTTTTCCCCCCCTCCAGACAGCTGGAGACGAACTGAGGTCCGTTTTAATCCAGAACATTTTATGGGAGTTTAAAAAATAAAATAGGGATATTTATGTCCTCACAAGGGATTAAACAGCTATATTTATTATTTGTTTAAAGAATATTACACACAGAATGAGGGGAAAGGTTTCTATAGAGATTGGTTTAACTTGCTAAGCTGCTAGCGCCAACCCGTTTCGTCTTGCAGTACCACTTTTCACCACTAGGTTTGGTTCCTGTTTGGACCCGGGTCCAACAGCTGCATGACTGACTGAGCTAATGGTGGCTAGCACTAAAGTCAAAGACAAGACGCCAACAAGCAGCTGTTAGCGGTTCCTCTGTCAATACGCTGCCCCCTATTGGTCCGGAGATTCCTTATTGTATTTTATGAGGAAACGGAAAATATTAATTGAAATAAAATCAAGATCACGATGTTTGTTTTCATCCATCATAATTTTATTGTATTTTTCAGGTAAGAAATAAAAAAGTATGACACTTGATATCCCAAACTAAATCCAAGCATGAAAAAGTAAAAACAATAAAAATGCAATTTCTAAATTTAAAAGCAGACGCCCGAAAATAAATGTCCTGAGGAATATTCTAAATTATCTAAGATTAGCCCCGACGTAAGGTGGATGTAAAGTACGGTGGCCTATTCCTGACAAAATTAAACAATATTTAATGATTTTTAGAACAGACCAAAAAATTTACATCAGAAAAGAGAAAAAAAATGTTAAAGCTCTGCTAACACGCTTAACATCAAACGCTTAGTACTTTTAAAATCCTTTGATTGCAAAGAAAATTCACCTGTATTAAAATCAGTGCAGTTTTTAGATGAATGAGAATTTCTATCAAACATAACTTTATCGACACATTTTTGTTTGGCAGTAACAGGCGTTCATAGGCTAGGCTAGGCTAACAGGCTTTCATATACTCCACAGGGATTTGAAAATTGTATTCGTTTAGTCAGACTTTCCTTTTTTTTGAAGTCACATGACATCAGGGACGAGTTGAATTATTTTTTTGTTAAAATGCTAAATGTAAATAACAAAAGTCGCGTTTCCTGTAAATATAAACAAAACGTGAGGCTTTGATGTCTTGTTTACTAAAATAACGGCTTCAGCTTTATTTCTGTAGTTCAAGACAAAAATAATCCGTGTTCCTTCTCAATAAAATTAATTATAAAAGCCCCACCTACACAGTTATTTCGGCGCTGCTGATTGGCTGCTGTAGTTAGCCAGGGGGCGTGGCCGTGTTGTTTTACGTAGTGGTGGTGGTGACGGCGTCCTTCCTGCCGATCTGGATGTAGAGGATCATGGAGAAGACCATACCGAAAATCTATAGACAGGAAACAGTCAGTACAAACTTCCTGTCAGCTTTCAAAATAAAAGCACTTATCGAAATTAAATTATTTGAATTACTCAATATCTTGTCATATATGAAACAAATTACAGCATGTCAGTTTGTGTCATAGTAGAAATAAATTAATTAAATAAATAAATTAAATGAATTAAATAATTAAATAGATAAATAAATCTGAGAGTGCTGACCAGCAGGATGGCGATGGCGAAGGCGATTCCCAGAACCACCTCCATGTGTTGCTCCAGCAGCTGCACGATTTTCTCGTAGCAGGGCTGAAGGGGGGAGACAATGACATCATCGCTTAGAAACATGACGCGTCACGTGATGCTACTTAAAGGGCCGGCGCTCACCGTGGAGTAAACCCTGGAGGACGAGCAGTCCGCGTCGGTGGCGTTGCAGCGGCAGGAGTCCGGGATCCGGGTCCAATCAGACGGGCCGTTGAGGAGACCACAACACTTCAGCTGTATGTGAAGAACATCATCAGCATCATCAACTGTTGGACTGGAAGAGTAAAACCCTTCCTATTGCACCCTCTAGTGGTGTGTGTGTGTGTGTGTGTGTGTGTGTGTGTGTGTGTGTGTGTGTGTGTGTGTGTGTGTGTGTGTGTCGTACCTCCCGCTGTAGTTTCTCCAGGTCATCCTTCACGCTCTGCTTCTGATCCGACAGAGGACTGAAGTTCTTCTCCAGACGTTCCTTCACAAAGTCCTTCACCTGTACACACACACACACACACACACACACACACACACACACACGATCATGAACCTCTCAATGATGAGCCATGGAGCGGGCGGGTGACATGACAATTATGTCACTTCCTGTTGTACCTTGTTCTCGTCCACGGCGCCCACGATCCCCGCCGCCAACAGGAGGATGAAGATGATGAGGAGGCTGATGAAGAACTGGGGGGGGGGGATTAATCATAACATTAAGACGACAAAATATCATCTTTGTCCAAAAATCATTCAGTTATTGATAAAATTCTGACATCACTTCCTGTCAGACAGACGCCTGTGAGGCTGAACTCAGGGATTAAAAGTGGATTCATTCCATCAGGAATGAATGTAATCTGTAATAATTTCCCTTAGGGGACTGATACAGTTATTAACATGTAAAATCTAAATATTCGTCCTAAAACAGCCAATCAGAGCGTGAGGCCGCCCAGTGGCCACGCCCACCAGCAGCAGCAGGCAGCGGTTCTCTCTGATGGCGCCGCAGCAGCCCAGGAAACCCAGCACCATGATGATGACGCCGATGGCGATCAGCAGGTCGACGCCCGGAAAAGATTCATTGGTGATCTGGAGACAGGAAGCAGGAAGTACGAAGCAGGAAGTGTGAAAATAACATTGGGACCTAAACTGAGTCGTGTGGCGTTTTCACGCTTCTCACCTGGTTTCCCTTCTGGCTGACTTTCAGGTAGATGGACACGCCCAGGATGATGCAGCCGCTGATCTGTGGGGGAGGGGACAACAGGTAAACATGGGCGTGACCATTAAGCTCCGCCCTCAGGTAAATGACACAGCCTAAAGTATTTGGACGAGTGTGGGACAATTCAAACGGGTTTGGCGGCGAGCTTCTGATGTTTTTAAATGCATCAGAAAGTCGAGGACCAATAAGAAGACACCTTCATCAGGGGTCATCCAAAATAAAGTACATCCCAGCGTTTACCAGCCCTGCTAATGAGGTGAAGAAGCTAAACTTGGAGCATGAAGGGGTTAATAACTCTGAACTCGATTTTCAGCAACATTAGAAAAAGGGGCGGAGCCTCAGCCTCGCTCCTGTTCCACCCGGTTCTAAGGTTGAGCCTGAGGGAACGTGACCCGAGCAGCTTTCACTGGAGCGAAGGTCGCTGGAATGACAGAGAGGCTCCGCCCAGTGGGACACTCCCCCATCAGCCTCTGGGGTTGGCTGTCGGAGCGCCGAGCATCATGGGAAATCAGATAAAACCAGATCCGGCTCTGGTTCCACCGCTGACCTAAAAATAGACACCATTTCTCTCTTTCACTTATCCTCTGTTTTACTGCACGTCTGTCTGACACCTGAACGCATCACATGACACGAGGTAATGTAACCAAGTACTGTTAGCAGTAACTGACAGTAACAAAGTAACGTGAGGTAATCTGGATACATTTTTCTGATGTTAGAGGTAAATATAAATAATAAATATAACTGTTGGCCCCGGGGCCCTTATGCCTTTCTGTCCCTGCTGGGCTCCTGTAGAAACCCAATCAAACAATAACAATAACCGTGCGGTGAGGGTGGGGCGGCGCGTTCCTCGGCTCTGACTCACAGGCAGCAACGACTCGTTGAGCAACCTGGAGTCGCCCCAGGATCACAGACCCCCGTGTCGCCACGGCGACCAACAGTCATCCAGACGGGCGGTAAACAACACCTGTCTCACTACAACCCCACCCCCCCCCATCAAGACTTTAGGTGTCTTAATGGTTAGCATCCATTTGAGTCTTCAGGCTAATGCTAATAGTGGAAAAATGCAAATTTGAGATTATTTTAACTTTAATAAATATAAAAAGATAAATCTTTAAAAACCACCTTCAGTTTTTTTTAAACACATTTAATATTTTGCTGCTGGATGCTTCCATGGAAACAAAGTTAGCTGCACAGGCTAACATTAACTCACTAATTGATGAATCCGATTAAATATCAGTTTTTTTTCTTTTAAATTGGCGATATGCTACATTAGCATACAGTCTGAAGCTAACATGTTAGCTAGCTGGGTTTATGTTTTGCTGTGGAGCTGTTTGTCTGATCATCTTTTCTCCTCTACAGCACCGGTCCCTGAATGCAGCATCTATTATTATTATTATTATTGATACAGAAATAGAGCGCTAACAGGCGCTAATGTGGCGTCACTCATGATTGGTTCATTTTTCTCCACTGAAGCCTGGGAAACGCCGACGGCTACAAATAGAATTCAAACCAAATTATTTCACACACCACGCCATTTGCATGAAATGATCGGGTCCCCTGGGGGCCCAAATCGGCTTTACATTGATTTTACATCATTTCTGTAAACAACTCATGAATCTGAGGGAGATGGGCGGAGCCAAAGGTGGCGTTCCGTTCTGACAGAAATCAAAATGTCACCATTTTTTATTTAACTTTATTTATCATAAGCCCCTCCTCCTAAGACTGAACTCAGTGTTCTGTTAGCAGCTGAGCTAACCTGTTAGCCTACATTTTGGTAATTTTATGTTGCACGAATTGGAGATACAACGTCAGACAAATGAAATGATAACCTAGCTGTTAGCTCATGCTGTGATCTTGTTCAGCTGTCCCAGTGAAGGGGCCTTAGCATAGCTTAGCTTACCGTAGCGTAGCGTAGCATGTAGAGTTGAATTGAAAACATGTGCTCACTAATTACAGATCTGCTCACTTGTCTTTCATGACTCAGCGTTACTCAAACTTAGCACGAGGAGATATCTTTCAATTAGCATGTGCTAAACAAATTAGCCTCACGTTGTTTGGCGGCAAATTAGCCTGAATTCATTCATTCATTCATTCATTCATTCAGCTGAACCCCCCCCCCACCCATGAACACCTCCTTCACGCCGGAGTTGAGCAACAACCTGAGGATGAGTCGCGCTAACGGTTAGCCAACACGTCTGGGTCTGTGTGTGGAAACAGCAAGGAATGTTGGGAAACTTTGTTTTCCCAACTTTGTTGACACAACATCCATCAGGACGCGCTCAGCCGCTGCAGGGCGCCGCGGCCACGCCCTGAAACCGGGTTAATGTTTGAACCCCAGGGACAGGAAGGAGTCGCCGCGTCCCGACGGGCGACCCCCGACGACCGACACACACACACACCCGGGAGGTCGAGAGGTCAGATCCAGAAGGAGATTGGCGTTGTGATTGGCCATCCGATCACAACGCACCGTTTAGAAGTAAACACAAACAACAAACAGTAAACAAACACGCGTGGAAACATGTTGGTCGACGGGAAACTGAGAAGTTTGTCAAAGTTGAAAGACTGAGATGAATCCAAATGAACCCCACCCGGTTAAACGTGACCTGATGAGGTCATCAAACGCACCTGCTGAATCAGAGCCTTAGAGTGTGGCTGTGTGGCGGAGGGGGGGGGCTTTGGGGTCCAGACTCACCCAGAACAGCAGGTTGAAGAAGAACAGGAGGTATTTGATGCATTTGTTCACGGCCATCTTCAGCTCTTCCTCTTCCTCGGCGTCTCGCTCTCGACTCGTTCAGCAGAAACAGAGACTCCCTGCAGCCGGACCGGCCAGTTCTACCTGTTTCCTGTCCCCGAGGGAGCGCTCCCATTGGCTGGCTCGGCTGGCCCTTCCCCCGCCGGCCCCACACCTTCTGCTTTCCCATAGTGTCTCCTCCCTTTACTTCCTACCCCCCCTCCCACTGGGAGATGAAGGTTTGATGAAGAGGAATTCCTTAATAACGATTTTTTCTTTAAAAATATCTAAATTTATTATATATTTTTTTTAAAATCCAAAATTGTTAAAATATAATGTAAGTAATCAGATAATAAATATTTGATTTAAAATTTAGATAATCAAAATTTAGAGAATATTAAAACTTCTTAATAATTTGTTTGTTTAGATAAATTCACATTTTGATGTAAATAATAATAATAATCAGATTTCACGTCACCTTATTTTCCTGCTGAAGTTCCGTTGTTTTGATCCAGTTGTGACATCATCATGTGACATCATCACGCCGGCATGAAAGGCTAGCAAACCTGGCTAACTGCTACTAGCCGCGAACACTGCTATCTATTAACTGCAAATAGTTGCTAACTGCTAACACCTGCTACCGTGACTAGCTGTTAGCTGCTTCTTGCTAATTGTGGCCTTTGGTTGCACAAATCATATGATGAGTCATGTTTAGAGAATGATGAGTCATCACCTCTGGTTGAGATGTCAGCTGACCTTATTGTAGTTTGTTGTGGGCGCCAGGGCAACTGTTTGTGTTGTGAGAATCTGCCTTCCATTATAGCCAATAATTAATACTCACATTGATTATTGGGCCGTGGCTCCGGATGGGGCCACTAGGGGGCAGCATGCCGCTTCTCTCTGCTGACGGATCCTCTCAGTGATTTATGGGAAGAGATGCCTTCAGGTGACGTGGGACACCTGTGTTGTGTCGCTGCTGCTGATTGGCTGACGTTCACACATAATTGGCTCCTGCTGTGAGGCCGATTGATCACTTCATCAGAGTGCAGCCAATCAATACCACAGCGTCGTCCTCAAACACATCACAGCTGTGCCGAAGGAGCTTCTTCTTCTTCTACCTGATGTTTGTCCGTAAGGTCGTGAGGTCGTTACCATGGCAACAGCTTCACCCAGACACCGTCAGCTCTTCGTTTCCCGGATAGAGAACTTTTGAAAACGCCTCCGTGACACCAACTCCTTCAAGAAAAGTGATGTCACGAGGACACACCCACTCTGGTTCCCGCCTTTTTTGTAGACAAAAACAACAAAAACAAAAACAAAAACATGACATCAGACGTCTGGTTTTGTTTTAAATAAAGACCTAATAAGAAGTTCTGACATAAAACTTTATTGACACACATCCCATAAACGAGTCGTCGCACTTTTTTCATTTTTAATTAACAAATAAAGACTTTCTAATAAAGAAAAGATCTGGAATTGATTGATTGATTGATTGATTGATTGATTGATTGATTGATTGATTGATTGATTATCTCAGTCAGCTGATCGATCATGTGATCAGCTCTCGTCGATAGGCGGAGACAAACACCACAGAAGAAGAGACAAAGAGGTGAAAGAGAAACAACCTGCTGAGAGGAGGTGAGGGAGATGGGAGGGGCTCCTGCGTCAGTGCCCACCGGCAGCCAATCAGAGCGCAGCGGCAGAGAGAGAGAGCGAGGAGGTGAGGATGATGCCGTTTGGATGGGGAGGCTTTTTATAGAGGAGGAGAAAAAAGTTTCTGTCAGTTCAGAACGGAGAGACGAGAAGAAGTCAGGAGGAGAGATAGAGGAAGAGGAGGAAGAGGAGGAAGAGGAGGAGAGAGGAGGTGAAGAAACAGAAGGAGAGAACAGAGGAGAGGAGGAGACGCAGAAGATGTGAGTGTTTGATCACCAAATTTAGATTCACACACCTCCTGCTGTGAGAACGAATGAACGAACGGATGAAGGACGAATGAACTGCTCTTTAAATAAAGATTCAGACGTTTGAATAAAACTTCAATGTTGTCGTTTGGGATCAGGTTTTAAATCTAACTTGGAACGTAATCTGGATCCAGTTTTGGCTGACATTATCTGTAAGTGTGATGCATTCAGAGACTCATAGAAGAGTGTGGGAAAAGGTAATACAGATAGAAGGTGGTTTAATATCAGTATGGGGGGGGGGCTCATGAACGTTTAAATTACATTAAATAATAAAATAAATAATTTGTCGCTTTATTGCAGAATCTGGTTTTTCAAGGGTATTCCTGGAACGCATTAACCGCGAGGAACGAGGGATTACTGCAGTTCTGGATTTTTTGGTACAGTAATCCAGTTTGGATCTAGTTTAGATGTAGATTTGAATCCAGTTTGGATCTAGTTTAGATGTAGATTTGAATCCAGTTTGGATCTAGTTTAGATGTAGATTTGAATCCAGTTTGGATCTAGTTTAGATGTAGATTTGAATCCAGTTTGGATCTAGTTTAGATGTAGATTTGAATCCAGTTTGGATCTAGTTTAGATGTAGATTTGAATCCAGTTTGGATCTAGTTGTTGGTATTCTCCCGGAGGGGGGAGGGTGTTGAACTTTTTAGAGACTGAGTTCATCGCTGATATATTTAACTTCAAAATCATCCTAGTCCTGCAGACGAACGGACCAATGAGAGGCCAGGATGGACCTGGACCAGGTTCTGGTCCTGGTCCTGGTCAGAGTCAGTGAGGCATCACGCTTTTATTGTGAAACCCAGAGGGAGCAGATGACTTTTATTGCTGCGGTCTGATGGATTATGATAACAGATGTGGTTATTAATTAATGGATGGCGGTCCTCCCCCCCACGTCATGTGACCTCATGACATCATGACCTTGTGACCTTGTGTTTAATCCAACCAGCTGTTCAGCACCTGCAGCCGAACATCAACTCCTCCTCATCACCGCAGCAAAAACCAATCAGCTGAGAGCTCAACATGTCTCTATAGTAACAATGATGTAGCTCCGCCCACTCTGATTACATCAAACGCAGGTAAACAACATGTGCGTCGCAGTGCTGTATGAACTTCACCGCCTCCTCCGTTCCTGTTGTTCCGGGGCTGTCATTTCGGAACTGATTCGTGACTCTTCAGCTGCTGTCATGTGACCGCAGCCGTCCAATCAGAGGCGGCGTCTCGTCAGCGTGTCATTAAAGTGTTTTCTGGCTGCAATGAGTGATGAGCGGCGCCGCTAATGGCAGCTGTTTGCGCGTCAGCTGCCTGCAAACTGATGTGTCTGTCAGTGTAGCGACGTTTATTACACCCCATCATCATCACCATCATCACCATCATCATCATCATCATCATCACCACAGCACCTGTTTCAACCACTGACGTCAGATCAGCTGCGGTTTCCAGGCGCAGAGAAACGTTGAATCTGGTGAACGGCTCACTAAAATAATTGGACGACAACAACAACAACAACGAGTGTTGACAAATAAATAACGAGTGTAAAAAACAATAACGATGTAGAGACTCAGTCAGCCGTCACCGCAACACCCGGGAGAGCTCTGATTGTTAGGAGGAGGCGAGGAAAGCATCGTTAGTCCAACGCCACAGCTAACAGCGTTAGCGTCAGCGCGGGTTTAAAACAGCGAAACACCTGCTGCTAAAAACAAGGCTACTGTCTTCTACCCATCAGTCCTTTTCTTTTTCAGATGCTGTTGCTGATGTTATAAATGTGATGACGTTGTGAAGTTTGTTATATTAACATATCCGGGGGAAAAAATTAAATTAAATGAATAAATAAATTAAAATAGCATTAGCTTCACAACCAGTATTAGCATCGCCAACGGGCTATAACAACATTAGCTTCTCCAACATGCTTGAATTAGCATTAGCTTAATATTCAATTGAATTCAATATTTTTTATTCTACATTCTAATTTAGAGTGTAGAATAAAACCGACTTTTACCCTGTGTGCCTGAATGCACCACAGACTATCACAGGAACGTAATCAGTATTGATCAGTATTGATCTCTCGTGTCGGTGAGGCCTTTAGTTTCTGGGTGACGGACGTTCCCTGAAGGCAGCACAGCAGCAACGCTCTGATTCTCATCTTAATCCCGTTTCTGTTTCCTCTTATCTGCTGTCAGCTCTGAGAGACGGAGTCAGCGTCGTCATGGTAACCGTCTGAGTCACATCCATCGCAGAGCGAACGCTTTAAACGCGATGAATGAATAAAACGCTTTGATCCCGCTACACTACGTTACGCTGAATTTAATTCACCAGAACAACAATCTGCAGCGGATCGTCTGATCTCCCACCGCGTGTGAACGCATCGTCCATCTACTGTAATCAAAGGAAACCCGTCGTTCCCTCACAAGAACAACCTGCAGACGCCTTCAAGGCCCCCCATATTCTATAACGAGCCCCCAATGAGACGTATCAGAACCCAACTGCCCCCACTGTCTTCACTCGCCCCCCCAGTAAAACCCCAGGAGGTCCAATGAGGAGACGGATCACAGATCAGGTCCAGAACCAGATCTATTGTTCTGGACATCATTAAAACAAACTCTGAGCTCGCCTCCCTCTCAGGGCGCCATGGTAACCATGAAGGTGTTAATTTAGACATATTTTAAATCAGGCCCTGTGTGTGTGTGTGTGTGTGTGTGTGTGTGTGTGTGTGTGTGTGTGTGTGTGTGTGTGTGTGTATGTGTGTGTGTGTGTATGTGTGTGTGTGTGTGTGTTACAGGCTGTGTGTGTGTGGGTGTCATGGCAGCAGCATCACACGAGGAGCTCCTTAATTCAGAGGAAACACTTCAGACGGAGGCGGCCCCGCACCTTCATCTTAAAGATCCGCCCCTTTCTACCTCAACGAGGCGGATGACCACACCCACAAACAGCAAAACAAACAAACAAACAAAAATCATCCACAAACAACTTTTGGCTCGTAAACTTTACAGATGTTTTCTTCCACAGCGATGCGTTCAGGGACCGATTCCATTGACGGATTATTCTGCGTTTGGTTCTCCAGCCAGAGTTTGTTGGTAAACCCCTTCCTGTTTACTCACAGTGACCAAAACAACAACAAGTATCATGAGGGGGGGCAGGAATCCGACCAATCAGAGCTCAGTCAGCCACCAGGCCTCCGAGATCGAACCAATCACAGCAATGTGCCGAGAGGCGGGGCTGGAAACGCCGAGGTGAGCCTGAACACACCATGAGAGTCTGGGACACACTGATGATACACACACACACACACACACACACACACACACACACACACGCACACACACACACTGACTCAGTGGTGTGTGTGTGTGTGTGTGTGTGTGTGTGTAGATGCTGAACACCGCCCAGCTGATGCGTTCAGGGTCATCATGGACGCCGTGACGTCCAGCGGCCCCTCAGGTGCGGCGCGCCCACAGGACTACCACTACCTGGCGCTGGTCCTGGGGGTGCCCCTGATCCTGGTCATCATCCTGGGGAACATCCTGGTGTGTGTCAGCGTGCTGACCGAGCGCTCCCTGAAGACCGCCACCAACTACTTCATCATCAGCCTGGCGGTGGCCGACCTGCTGCTCGCCGTCCTCGTGCTGCCGCTCTTCGTCTACTCCGAGGTCAGCAGGCGGGAAGGGGAGGGAAATGGGGTACCGGGGGGGGGCGGAGCCTCTGACTGGTCCGTCTGTTTGTTCTCAGTTCCTGGGCGGAGTCTGGACCCTGAGCGTCTACGTCTGCGACGCCCTGATGACGATGGACGTGATGCTGTGCACCGCCTCCATCCTCAACCTGTGTGCCATCAGCGTGGACAGGTGAGCCCCCCTGTGCCCCCCAGTCCCACCCGCACCTTCACCCCCCACGACTCGTGTTGACCCCTGAAGGTCAAACACGAGTCGTGTTTCCATCCGAGGCGTCGCCTCGTCTCTGCAGCCAGAAAAACGTGTTGATTTTTCCGCCATCCAGTCGGGCAGCGGTCCAGACGCCCCGGGTCCTCCTGGGGGGTCCAGATGGGGAACTAATCCCTCCCCCCACTAGAGGCGTCTGGAAATCTTCCAACAGAACGATGCTCCTCCTGGTCCTGACCCAGACCTCCAGTTGCATCACACTCCAAACCGTTTCCATGGAAACGCCTTTGTCACATCTTTTCATGAATCTTTAAAAAACCATCACTTCCTGTCCGGCGTCCAATCGGATTGCTCTGGTTTGCGTTGCAGGTACATCGCGGTGGTCGTCCCCCTGAAGTACAACCGGAACCAGTTCAGCCTCCGTCAGCTGACCCTCATCAGCGCCACCTGGGCGCTGTCGCTGGGCGTGGCCAGCCCGGTGATCTTCGGCCTGAACCGGGTCCCGGGTCGCGACCCCGCCGTGTGCAAGCTGGAGAACGAGCGCTTCGTGGTGTACTCGTCCGTGTGCTCCTTCTTCGTGCCGTGTCCCGTCATGCTCTTCCTCTACTATTGGACGTTCCGCGGCTTGCGGCGGTGGAGTGGGCGGAGCCAGTCCCAAGGGGGCCACGCCCACCGTCGGGGTTTGTCGCTGCGGCTGGGCTCGGCGTTACGGCGAGCGAAAGCCTCCACGACAGGGAGGCGAGGGAAGGTGGTGTACGCGACGCCCACCAGCCTCAGCCCCACCTCCCCGTCCGCCGTGACCGTGACCACGCCCACCGCCGCCCCGGGGTCAGGGGAGCCGCCCGACGCGGCGGCGGCGGAGAGCGACCCAATGACGACGCAGGCAGAGAGCATGTCGGACGGCGAGGCCGCGGAGAGGAGGGGGGCGGGCAGCAGGCGGGGCAACGGCGTGAGGAAGACGAGGAGGGGAGGAAGAAACACCAAGAGCAGCCGGGTCAGCGGGAGGGAGCGCAAAGCCATGAAGGTGCTGCCCGTTGTCGTCGGTGAGTCGTTCAATCAAACTTTATTTAACAAACGGAAACCACAATACAGGAGGGCACCAAGGCTCCGCCCACACTCTGATGTCATATGATGACATCAGACCTGATGAGAAGAGAATTAAAAAATATTTTTTAAACATTTACAAATTCTACATTTTGTGTAAAATTTTAATTAAAAATTAAAATTAAATTAAATTAAAAATGACATTTAAATTTCCAAAAATGTAGAGTTTTCAAATTAAATTTTGTTTGGATTTTTTAAAATTCTGCTCCCGGGGGTAAAACAGCTGATCAGGACTAATGATGTCATGGTCACACCCTAACCACCACTTGATTGGCTCTTCAGGACAATGATGTCACTATTGCTAATCAAGCCAATCAGAGGCCAAGGAGGGCGTGTCCTAGAGCATTTTGTAGGAGGAGCTCAAGTTAAACAAAACTCTGGACATCCTGAGGAGATCAGTCCTGGTGCGTCACATGACTCCAGACGGGTCGTTCTGCTGAAACAGGACTGACCAATCAGGGGGCTGGCGTCTGCCGCTACCATCGCCGCTAGCGACTGAATACTTGAGAGCATCTTAAAGCGCCCCAGGAGGTGTCGCCACGGGGAGGACCGGCGCCGCAGGACTCGTTCATGGTGATCTTCTTCCCTCCCAGCAGGACGTCGGTTCTGATTTTAATGTTTATACTGTGGCGGCGAGTTGAGCCGTGATCTTCAGTAAAAATAGAATTCTCTTCTAATCAGGCGTCACCATGGAAACCACTTTACGGTGTCAGCGGCAGCTTCACACCAGAGCCGCGTTTAGACACCTCCAACTTCGAGGAGCGCTGCTGCGTGAGGAGGTGTCGAGTAAAAGATCTCCGGCGATCAGCTGGAGGAACGCGCATCAACGGAGGTTTTAATGGACGTATCCAGGGACGACGGGAGGGGGCGGAGCTTATGAGTGATGGTGGAACATGAGCCATCAGTGTCTGGAGTTTCATTTCTTTTGAAGTTTCTTGTTTCGGTTCCGGTTCCGGTTTTCATTAACTCTAAGTGTTTGTGATACGCCTCTATGCAGACGACACCCTGGTGTCGCCGTGAGCTCACTGGTGCTTCCTCGTGTCTCCAGGTTTCTTCCTGGCCTGCTGGACGCCCTTCTTCGTCGTCCACGTCACCAAAGTGTCGTGTCAGTCGTGCGACATCGGCCCCACCCTCATCTCCGTGGTCACGTGGCTCGGCTACGTCAACAGCGCCGTCAACCCGATCATCTACACCGCCTTCAACGCCGAGTTCAGGAACGTCTTTCACAAACTGCTCTGCTGTCGGACGTGAAGCCGACCCGGGACCAGGATGGGACCTGAACCGGTCTGAACCGACACCAGGAGGAAAAACCTGGAATAAACTGGAGGGAAAACTTTTATTTTGAAGTTGTTGTCTCTTACTTTGAAGGTTTTAACAACGTCATGACATTTTTACTGTTTTTAAAGCTGAGCCGAACCACGAAATCAAACATGTGAACTTTTGTGCGGAAATGTTTTTTTTTGGTGGATGTTTTCATCTTTATGTCGTTCTTGAAGTGATTCTTCTGGGTTTTCAGAAAAGTGAATATTTGTGACCAAAGTGTAAAAACGAACATTTAATTTAGTTTAAGGCGAAAATTTTTGTATTTTTATCTGTGAATCGGTTAACAGGTAAATAAATCAGTCGGGTTTGTTTCAACCAATGGTAACAATTTATTTCTACTGCAGTTACTTTGATGTCCATTTAAGGTCGTGATCAGACATCAAAGCTGTACTCGACTGTGAATTCTGTATTAGTAGTTGTACTCTGAGTATCTGTGTTTTATTGTGAAACAACGTAACTCGACTCTCCTCCTCACTCATGGCGGGACCCTCCATCCTGCAGGGGGCGCTGCAACACCTGACTCAAGGCCTTTCAAAATAAAATTACATCATATCACGTTATGATGATGCAACTTTCATCAAACGAAAAGTGCATAAACATTTCCCACACTTTTTTACTATTATTAAGCAGAAATTTAGAAAAAAAACTGCAAAACTGATCATATTTATCTCCGCCCCCATGTTGGGAGTTTTTTTTTTAAATCAGTTTGTCGCTGATGATCAATCTAAATTACAATTTTACAGATTTTTAACAGAAATTTACTCTGAATTCAGTGCAACTAACGGAACTTTTTTAATATTTTGAATTCATCCTCAGTCACCTGGCAGGTAGTCACTGCTAGCGTGTAGCAGGTAGCGTTAGCATGTAGCAGGCTGAACGTCCTAGTGGTGGTTTTCATGTTTCCTGATAGAACTGATTGGCTGATCTGATAGTGATCAGATATTTGATCAGATATTTGCAATAACATGTATTGATCTGTTCTGTAACATTTATTGCTAAACCCACAGAATTAATTCTACTATTCATCAGCTGATTGAAATATTATAAAGTGTCACTAATAAGTTATTGATCGGTTTAGACTGTTATTGATTTTTTTGGTGACAGCTGATTAGGGTAGATTAGTAATAGATTGATAAACCGGGTTAGGGTTAGGGTTAGGATAAACCTGATCATCAACAATCAGACCCAAACTTATGCGAATCTTTCTGCTAATGATCAGTCTAAACGGTGACCTTTGACCCTTTCTGAGGTCTCCTTCTCGTCTGGCTTTGATGTCACAGAACCCTCAGGGGAACCGAAGACCCTGAAGGCCGGGTTCTAGAGCAGGACTGACCTGACGGGACGATGGGCGGGGCTTCTGTCTGACACTGTTTTATTCTGACTTGTCAAACTTTAATAAACCGACCTGAACGTCACGCCTGGGTTTCTGATTTTATTCCGTGCCCTGAAGGCACCAGACCGTTGGACCCCGTCACTGGTTGGTCGGTGCTCCTGAGAACCGAACGACTTCCAGCCAATAGAATCTGGACAAAACTTTTCCTGGACTTATTTTTAGTTTGGGTTCTGCATCGGCGCCGCTCCGTGTTCACGGCTCCTCTCCAGCAGGAGCGTCATTATCGCTCCACAAATAGTCCCTCCAGCCGCCTGGGGGCCCGGGGGCGGGGCCCGAGGCGCCAGAGGAGGACCGCCTCCTCAGCCGGATCCGACCCCTGAGACGCTCCGCCTCTAGGGGCGTGGCCATCCGCTTACTGGGTCACATCTGATGATTTCATTCGAGTGTCAAGTTTGAAGGTTCATGAACCGCTGATCTGATGTCCGACGGCCCTGAACGCCTCGCCGGCGTCAGAGGAGGACGTCCTACACCTGTTTGTTTGTGTCCCAGGTGGTGGAAGACGAAGATGATGAAGATGAAGGTGATGATGGGTCCTCTCTGGACCCCCGGGGGCCCCTGACTGACAGCAGGTTGGTACTGACAGAAGATGGAACAGCTGCTGCCAGCAGATGAAGCTGATTGGTGCAGATTGTTTAATAAAAACCGGCCCCTGCGGGGGGCCACGCCCCTTCATTTGCATTTTAAATGATGCCTCACAACAACAACAACCAGCTGTGATTGGACGGCAGAAGAACGCACCGATTAGTGTTAACAAGTTTATGGGAACCAATTATTATCCTCATTAACGGTTTAACTGTTCAAGCAGACACATCGCCATGGAAACGGAGCGTTGAGAACATCGTTCAGGTCCGATGGAGGCGTTTACACTAGTCTCTTCTTCAGGTGTTTTAACTAGTGAGTGGGCGGGGCCTGTTCGGGGTCGTTCTCCTGGGGTTTAAACTCCTGCAGCACGTTGGCCTACTTATCCGCTCATTAATGCTGTGTAAGCTGTGCTAATGCTCACACACACACACACACACACACACACACACACACACACAGGCGGCCTCTGTTCTCTGAGGGAAACGATGTGGCGGCGAGCCGGAGGAGCCGCTGCCTGTCGAGCAGAGAGGGAGGTGAGTCGTTGTTGTTGTTGTTGTTGTTGTTGTTGTTGTGCTATCTGGAGGTAAACATGTTGAGCTATCGTCTCCTTACCCTTCAGCTGCTTCCTCAGCCAATGGAATGCTGGAATGACGAGCCGGCTGCTGATTGGTTGGGCGTTTGTTGCGTTCGGTCGTCGGAGGACAAAGTTGATGTTTGATGGCGTTTGTTTGTTTGTTTGTTTCCTTTTATCTCTGTTTGTTATTGTTGTTTACTCAGTCCAGCAGACGGTAAACAACCGGTTGTTTGGGGGGGATGGCCACGCCCTGCAGGCTGCTGCTGTGGCAGGTGGCGCTCCGGTTGTCCTATCACGTCGCTTCAGGTGAGCGCCGCACCTCACATCGACACCCCGGTCAGGTGACCCCTTTAGTGACCCATCTGGCTCCGCCCCCAGCCGGGCTGTGTCCGGGGGGGGCGGACATCTTTGTGAGGGTGAGCGAGAACAGCCCCACGGGTCAGCTGATCGCCACCCTCAGCGTCGCCATGGAGCCCGGCGCCAACGCTGTCCGGCTGTGTCTGACCGGCGCCGCCGCCGATTGGTTCTACCTAGAGGGCCGGACCATCCGGTTGAATAGCTCCGCCTCCAGAGTCCTGGACCGGGAGGTACGCCCGGATCTGACCGGTGGGCGTGGGGTGGGAGGGTGGGGTCACCTGGAGGATGACATCACTGTGTTCGTCTCAGGTGCTGGGATCGGTGCTGATCGCGGAGCTCACCTGCTCGGAGGATGATGTCATACAGGTGGGTCACATGACTGGTGGGCGTGGGCGTGTCTTCAGGACTCAGGTGATTGGTTCGTCTCCACAGAGTCGGTCCAGGATCCTGGTGGAGATCCTGAACCAGAACGACAACCGGCCCGCCTTCCTGGAGGAGACGCTCCGGCCGGTCGCTGCCAGCGAGGTAAAAGACGCACGGCGTTACCACGGCGACGCCCGGCGCCTGCCAACCGTTTGCTCTGCCTGCAGCTGACGGCGGTGAACTCGGTGGTTTTCACGGTGAAGGCGACGGACGCCGACGGAGACATGATCAGTTACATCATCGACGAGTCGTCGGTGAGGGCAGAGCAACTCGTCCACACGCTTACGGCCGCTTCCTGTCTGTGGCGTCACCTGTGACCTGTGACCTTTGACCTGCAGCCTGACGCCCGGTTCTTCAGGATCGATCTGCCCAACAGCGGAGACGTGGTTCTGGACAAACCTCTGGACTACGAGACCAGGACGCGTCTGCAGGTGACCGTCTGGGCCCAGGTGAGGTCAAAGGTCACGTGTGAGGTCAAAGGTCAACATGTTGAAATGAACCGCAGACGTTGTCGGGCCCGCAGGAGACCAACACCCTGGAGGAGTTCAACACGTCTGCCGTCCTGACGCTGGACATCCAGGACGGAGACGACCAGTATCCTCACTTCCTGCCCTGCACCCCCGTTTCCTCCGGCGTCCCCGTATGCCTAAGTCCCGCCTACACCGCCAACATCACGCACAAGCAGCAGGTAGGACCTGGCTCCACCCACTGGACTCTGATTGGTTCGGTTGGTGACACCCACGGTTCGTGTTTCAGGAAGCAGTTGTGGAGTTTTCTCCTGGTCCAATCAGAGCGCAGGACGGGGACCGGGGAATCGACACGCCGCTGCTCTACAGCATCCTGTCAGGTCAGCGCCGCCACTCACGCGTGTTCGGGTGTGAACGGATGCGTCCAGGTGTGTACGGGCGTGTCCAGGTAACAACAGGTGTGTCTGCGTCACCAGGTGACGACCACGGCAGGTTTGTGATGAACAACCGGACGGGCGGGGTCAGGCTGACCCGACCCGTCAACAGGCGACAAGTGATGACCAACTTTACGCTCGTCGTCATGGTAACGACACCACTTCCTGTTTGTTGATTCATGATTACGACAAGGATAAAGGGTGTGGTCTACCTGTCCCTAACCCCGCCCCTCTCCCCCTGCAGGTGTGTCAGGAGGACGACCGGCTGAAGTTCAGCGTGGCGTCGGTTCTGATCCGGGTCCTCAGTCAGAACCTCCACCCGCCCGTCTTCAACAGCTCCACCTACAAAGGCTTCGTCATCCAGAGCTCAAGCCCCGCCTCCATCGTCTCCACCTATGGGAACCAGGTGTTGGTGGTCCAGGTGTCGGACCAGGACTTCTCTGACGTAAGAACCCCCACCACTCCGCCTGTAGCCCCGCCCCTATGACACCGAATGAGTCATCACTGCTGTCCAATCACAGGGCCTCAATCTAAACATCCACTACTGGCTCCGCCCCCCGTCTGGACTGTACCAAGTCACCCAGCAGGGGGTTCTGATCGCCAGGACGGACCGACTGCACGCCTTCGACAGACACGTCCTGCAGGTGGGTGGAGCTCCACCGCGTCCACGAGCGACCGGCGTGTGTGACATCATCACCGGACGCAACACGCCTTTGTGGGCGGAGTCTCTGCGCTCCTCTGCAAACAAACAAGCAAAACGACATTCGACATTTGTTGTCGTGTTGTTTTGCCGTCAACGTAAACGTCTGGCTCTACGCCGCCGCGTTGCGCGTCAGGCGTCACCATGACAACGTTAGTTTGGATGAACAAAGACAGGCGGGTGTGTTGATGTTTGTCAACATTTGTTTGTTGATGTTTGCCTAATGATGGTTGTTGATTTTTTTGTTGGTATTTGTTTACCAATGTTTGTTTGTTGATGGTTGTTTATGTTTTTGTTGACACCCCCCTGCAGGTGGTGGCCCGGGACCAGGAGTCTGGGGAGGAGGTCTGGGCTTCGCTGGACATCGAGGTCCTGCAGCGAGGACAGCCAGGTGGGGGGAGGACCAGGAAGTGAAGTGGACTGCCCTTGAACGCTCCGCGGCGGCTGCAGGCTGCGCCGCTGCGGGGGGAGGGGGGTGGATTAGCCTCCTGTGGAGGGGCAGGAGGCTCAATCACCCCCCAGCGGGGGTCTCATTAAACACAAACACAGTCCAACAGGAGGAGTTCTGGTCCAGCGGGCCGAGCCGCCGCAGTAATCTGGTCCTTAATGAGATAACAACCACGATCCTGACCGGGGGCTCAGCGGGGGCTCGTTAGCCTGTTAGCTCGTTAGCCTGTTAGCGCTAAAGGGTGATGGTTCTACTGGGGAGAGTGATTCTGACCCCCTCCTCTCTGCAGTCCCCCGCGGGGCGTTCACGGAGCAGCCGTTGTTCGGAGGCGTGGACGGCCGGCTGGCGGGGGGGATTGTGGGAACGGTCCTGCTCCTCTTCCTGTCCTCCATCCTGTTCCTGCTGCTCCGAACCACCAGGAGGCGACGACCACCAACGACCACCGACGAACACTCAACCGTCGCCGTGGGCCAACATCTCAACGTGGTACGACCCAACCCCGACCCCGACCCCGACCCGTGTCGAGTCCATCAGGCGGCCCTCTCTGCGTCACTAACAGATTGACCCTAAATTAGCATCTAGCAGCTAAAGAGACGGAGGCTAACTCAAACCCAAATTTAAACCCAAACCCGAACTTTAACCCAAACCCAGAACCAGAGTTGAATTGGGACGGAACACGACACCGACAGTGTCGACCCGTCCCCGCTGTGACTCAGACCGGTTCTGGTTCTGATGGGTTCCAACAGGGTGGGGGGTTCTGATTGGTTCTGGTTCTGACCGGTCCTCTCTGTCCCGCTGTAGACGTTGGTCGGGTTCCACTCGGTGAGCTCAGATGTTGTGACTGTTGGTGTGAACTTCCTGTCGTGTTTCCCTGTAGAGACTCAGTGGAGTGGAAGAGGGGGGGGTGCTCCTCTGGACATTAGACCCCCGTGATCCTGAACAAACGTGTGTGTGTGTGTGTGTGTGTGTGTGTGAGGATGTCATGACTCTCCAGACCTTTGTTGTCTTCGGATCCCGATCAAACCCTGAATCCTGACTTCCTGTTCCTGTCAGGTGACCTCCAGCCGACCCCTGTTCCCGGTGGACGAGTCCTCCTACACCAACCAGCCTTCGGGGTCGGAGGGGTTCCAGGGCAGACAGGGGGTCTACACCAGGAGACACTCTCAGCTTCCTCCTCCATCATCATCATCCTCACCCAACATCATCATCATCAGTGACCCCGGGTCGAGACCCAGACTGGACCCGGGTCCCCTCGCAGAAACACCAGGGACCAGGGACACCCTCAGGGTTTCAGATGTCACAGAGGAGCTAGAGGCCCCAGGAGGGGAAGGGGGAGCCCGGGGGGGCTCCAAGTAACCAATCAGGACAGATCTTCAAAGAGTCAGAGGACGCGGCTCAGTGACAGCCAATCACAGACCAGAAACATCGACTGACACGCCTAGCAGCCAATCACAGACCAGACACACACCTGTTGGTTTTTACCTTAATTTTATCTCAATATTTAAAAGTTCAAAACTACAAATAAACTCTGTGTTTAACGTCACTACTAATTGTTTCTACAAATAAAACTTTCAATGTGTTTGGTTTTAAAACATTTTGTTTGATGGTGGGTCCTCGTGACATCAGTCTGACATAATCTGATGTTCTATTGATTATAATCTGATTTCACCCACAGGAAATGTCAATGGAGGGAAAGTCGGGATAAATTTTGAACCTGCAGAACTTTATTGATCAGCTGTGTGTATCTGTTGAGGGTCATGTGATGTTTTTTTTTCATGAATGAATAAATAATTTAGAGTTAAGGGTTTTATTGATGTCAAAGAATGATGATCTTTTTCATTAAAGTATAAATTCTGTTTAGTTTTATTACTTAATTTTTAAACAAACAATAAATAAAGAAGAAATAGCTCCTTTAGCGGCAGCGCCCCCTGCTGGACAGAGCGAAGGTCGACTTTTATTTTGAAACGGTTGACTTACCGAAGCTTTTATTCTGCCACCAACCGGAAGTCCTCGCTGACCCGATCGGCTCCAGTTCCGTCAGACTTTCTCTCACTGGCGTCTCCGAGCGGCTTCATGCTGTTGTGTCCGCGGTTTGTTTGTTTGTTTGTTTAGTGACGTCACTGAGACGCCGCTCAAAACGGGACCTCGCGGTTGTTTAAGGACTCTCGAGGCGACCGGGACCGGGACCGGGACCGGGACCGGGACCAGGTGAGTCCATCATTAAAAATCACTGCAGGCGCGTCGTCCGAGTCGAAACGTCCCGATCTCGTCGGTTCCGGTTCCCTCCTGGATCTGATCCCACTTGGTAAAACTTTTCCGGACCGGATCCGCCTCCAGCCCTGCTGTAGACACGCCCACCTGAGGTCGCATCGATCACCTGATTATTGATTGGAAGTACCTGAACCTTTAATCCATGTTCAAATGAAGTTATTAAATTGATAAATAATGATAAGTGATTACTTTGATCATAATCAGGTGATGTCATCAATAATGTGGGCTGATATTTCACACAGGTGTGTGCCACGCCCCATGTGGGCGGGGCTCGGGCTCATAAATAAATAAACCTCTTCCTTCTTAAAGGTAAACACACCCCAGAACCTTCCAGTCCTGGTTTCTCTCAACAAGCTCCGCCCCCTCTCACCTGTTCTCCGTCCTCCATGAGCGTCCAGCCGCGCCGGATCCGCCTGAAGCCCTGGCTGCTGGCTCAGGTGAACAGCGGGCGCTACCCGGGCCTCCAGTGGCTCGGGCCGGAACGCCGCCTCTTCCAGATCCCCTGGAAACACGCCACGAGGCAGACGCCGGCGCCCGACGAGGAGAACACCATCTTCAAGGTCAGCGGGTTCTCAAAGGTCACCGGGTGGCTTGACGAGTTCTAAACAGGCTCCAGGTGGAGACGCACCTGACTTCAACGGGAATGGAGGTGAATTGTGATTGGCTGGAACCGTCAGGTGATCAAAAGGGGTTCAGTTCAGGATGTTTCAAATGATTTGTGTCCAAAACCAGGTTTGTAACAGCACTGAAGGAGGAAGTGGGAACTTTATCCACTTCCTGTTTTTAAACTTTGCACTTTCACAGGACCGACTACCGGCGTGCTGATTGGCTTCCTGCTGACCTCTGCTGATGTCGCCGCTTCCTCATTCGCTGCTTCTGCTTTCATGTCTGCTCGTTTCCGTTTGACGATCGGCGTTTTAGTCGATCATGACCCGACTTATCTCGCCGTGTCACGTACGACCGACGCATTGGCCCCGCCCCTCCGCCAACATCAGAAACGCATTAAAATAATTCACACCTGGTGGCTTTGATGTCGGGCGGCACTTCAAATTGCCCGTAGATGTGACTGTGTGAGTGTTGGTCTGTCTAAATGTGGTTCTGTGGTGCCCTGGCGTCCTGCCCAGAGTGTACCCTGCCCCACGCCCCCAGAAGAAGCGGGTCTAGAAAATGAATGGATGGCTTTGATGTCGGTCTGGTGGTAGTTTTACTCTTTGTGGTTGTGTTCTGACGTTCTGGTCGGTTCCGGTTCCAGGCCTGGGCCCTGGAGACGGGTAAGTACCAGCTGGGCGTGGACGAACCCGACCCCGCCAAGTGGAAAGCCAACCTGCGCTGCGCTCTGAACAAGAGCAGAGAGTTCGAGCTGAAGTACGACGGGACGAAGGAGACGCCGGTCCAACCCTACAAGATCTACGAGGTCTGCGAGCAACCGGGCAGCCAGGGTGAGGGTCTACGGACCGGGTTACTTCCTGAATAACTGTTCTGACGTGTTACCTGTGGTTGGTTCTCGGTGTCCGACTGGGTGTCGTTTCTGTTTCAGACGTGGTCGACGAAGAGGAAGAGGAGGTGAGGAAAGAAATGTCCAAAAATACCCAACGGTCTTATTTTAGTCTTCTGATCGAACCGACAACCAAAACCTGTTTTATTCTCAGATGCCGAATCTGATGGAGCTCACACTCAGTTAGTAGACGGTCCACATCACACCCGGGACACCCAGGAACCAGAGACCCACCACCCTGACCCCGATGACATCTTGTCTCCTCAGACACCAGGATCATCGCCCCGCCGCCCCTCGGCTCCTTCCCACCTCACGCGGAGATGAACCCGTTCAGCCTGACCCCCAACGGGACCTTCGGACCTCCGCCTGTGATCCCAGGACCCCTACACCTGGACAGAGAGGTCAACATGACCTCCGACCTCCCGGGTCAAGGTCGGATGGTGGATCAGGGGAGCTTTTGTCATTCTGCAGGACAGGACTTCGGTTCCCTGCCAGCAGCGGCTGCCTCTGCCCCGCCCACACTGGTTCCCATGGAGACCAACAACATGGGGGTTGTCCAGAACCAGGGGGACCCTCAGAACCACCAACCCTGCAAGTACGACCTGCTGAGCAGCGTCCCACGTGAGTACCAACTACGAGGTGACCACGACTCAGATGACAACACACTAGTCGCTTTAAGATAAACTTAGCATGTACAATGCTAGGTTAGCATTTGTGTTAGCATGAGGTCAAAGTGGTTGCTGTGTTGGAGCCTGTGTTGCTACAGTTACAGATCTGGACCTGAAGTTCCAGTACCGCGGCCGGACGATGGGCTCCCTGACCGTCAGCAACCCTCAGGGCTGCCGCTTGTACTCCGGACACCTGGAGCCGACCCCGGAGCAGGTGGAGCTGTTCGGACCCGTCACCCTGCAGCAGGTGCTGTTCCCCGGGACGTCGGTGATCCAGAACCAGAAGCAGCAGTTCTACACGTCGGCGCTGCTGGACGTGATGGACCGCGGTCTGATCCTGGAGCTCTGGCAGCAGGACCTGTACGCCGTCCGGCTCTGCCAGTGTAAGGTGTTCTGGTCGGGGCCGGGCGTGCCTGAACAGGGTCCCCCCAACCCCCTGGAGCGGGAGAAGAAGGTCAAAGTGTTCAGCCTCAACGACTTTCTCCAAGGTGACGGACCGGATGGAACCGTGGAGCGTCGCCAAACGGAACCGCGTTTGACGAGTCGTTCTGTCCACAGGACTGATCCTGTTCCAGAAGGGCGAAGCCCCCAACCCGCCGCCGTTTGAGATCTACTTCTGCTTTGGGGAAGACTGGCCCGACAGGAAACCCAAAGAGAAGAAACTGATCATGGTCCAGGTCTGTCGGAACCACGGAACCCAACACGATGAAGGAAACTCAGACGTAGTCCGGCTTCTCAAATGGTTCTTGTGTCCTCAGGTGGTTCCGGTGGTGGCTCGGATCCTCACCGAGATGTTCTCCGGAGAACTCAGCTGGTCCACCGACAGCATCCGCCTGCAGATCTCCAACCCCGACGTGAAGGACCAGACGGTGGAGCAGTTCAAGGAGCTGCAACGGCTCCTCCAGAGCCAGAACATCCAGGGGCCCTGGAACCCCAACATCCCCTGACCCCCGATGTAGACAAGGATTAAATCTGTGGGGAGTCGTTTTGTTTGTTTTTGATCGACGTGGATCCGGTCCAGGAAACGTTTGTGGACCAAGAAAGTTCTCCAGACATCAAAGTCACGAATCTCAACGTGTGAAACTGAATAAAAACGCCTCATTTCAACAGAATGTTCAAGACCATCAGCACCGCCTCCCGTCCACCCCCCCACCCCCCCATGTAGGCAGAACCATCCAATGACCACAAACACGTGGTTTCCACCCCGTCAGCGTTTCCAGGGTTGCTGCGTCAGCAGTTTGTACCATCATGAAAACACAGCGGGGCGTCGTGTGCGTACGAAGCGACGGCGCCCAATGTAGTTGGGATCACAGGACAGACGGGACATTGGGAGGGGGCGTCGGGGGGGGGGGGGGGGGGGGGTGAGGTGGGTATTTCAGATTCCTGTCGTTGATTTGTTTGCCTGACGTTCTCGTCCTAGCGTATGCTAACTAGCTGAAGCTGGATGCTAATGATTGACCAAACTGCACTAAAATTTTTTACACATTTCAGAGGCGTGTTTGTGGACCCCCCCCAAAGAATCTCCTGAACAAACCTCCAGGTGGGGGTGGGGTCTAGATTTTGGTGGATTAAATAAATGTTTTGATTCTTTAAATTTTTTTCTCTTGGAATTGTGTATCTGTAGGGGGCGGGGCTTAGGTGGGACATGTCAGGTACGACTTTCTGTCCGCAGATTGAGATCACATCCCAGCCTCTGCTTCACATCCAGGAGCTCCATCAGAAACCGGTTAAACCGGGACCGCCGCTCCAGCACGTGTGACATCACCCATTACCCAGAAGGCCACAGCTGAATCAGATTACTAGCACATACCAGCGCACCGGTACCGCTGCATACGACGGGGGCTTTGAACCATCCAACCGTCAAACAACAGACGCTTGAGGTGACATCAGACAGACGAGCCGTTAGCTTGTTAGCATCCAGACATTTCTCACATGGCGTGATGTCGTCCTCCGTGTGAACAGTCTGTTAGCATGTGCTAATCAATCCAGCCTCGATGTGATTGGTTCAGGGGGTGCTGATGTCACACAGTTCAACCAATGAGGAGAGGGTTAAGCATGAAACTAAAGCTATTGGTTCTTTTCACGTTGTTTGTTTTTATTGTTTACAACAAGGCTACATCACCGATGATGTCATGGTGTCAGTCTCTGTCTCGTTACCCAGAGTTCTCTCTGTCTCACTTTGTGGCAAAACAACTAAAAGTCAACCAAAGTTAAAAAGGTCAAAGGTGACGCCAAATCCTCCAGCGTGAAGCCTCCACAGGCTCGGCCAAAATGCATCATGGGAAACGTTTTGGCTCTCTGTTTGGCACGGACAAAAAACATCACGACCAAAGTCCAAAAATAAATCTTCTCTTAAAAACGGTCGACAGGCACGACGTCCCCGATTGGTTACTGATGAAGATCCACTGCGTGAACTCCTCCCAGTCCGGATCCGCCCCCCGCCCCTCACCTCGCACCTGCTGCAGGTGAGTTCAGGTGAGGTCGGAGGTCAGGGTGGAGGACCCGGTCCCCCTTCACTCTGTCAGTCCCTCAGAGTCTCACATTCAAAGTCCCGCCTTCGTCTCCGTCCCTTTGGATCCTCCACTGCAGTCGCAGCTTTTTGCCGTCACCTCTGAGCGTCAACGAAAGACTTAACCTGAGGAGAGCAGACAGTTAGCTGTGGGCTAGTTAGCGCTGCACTAGTTGGCTGTGTGACAGTTAGCGCTGTGCTAGTTACCTGGTGTTGTGTGGAGGCTGCAGCTATCGGAACAGTCTGGTGAACTCTCTGATTGCCCAACACACCTGTTTACACTCCTCAGCACTACAAACAAACAAACAAACAAACAGTTGTTTACACAGTTTTTTATTAAACAGCACAGACTTGAACCTCAGTTCACCTGCAGGACTTCATTTCCCATAATTCCCACGTTCACACCCTAACTTGTCCAATCAGAGACGACAAAGAAAAACCTTCCTGACATTCAGGAGCTCAGAGCCCGTCTGGATCCAGGACTCGTCTGGATCCAGGACTCGTCAGGATCCAGGACTCGTCTGGATCCAGGACTCGTCAGGATCCAGGACTCGTCTGGATCCAGGACTCGTCTGGATCCAGGACTCGTCTGGATCCAGGACTCGTCTGGATCCAGGACTCGTCAGGACTTGTTCTCAGGACTCCGGTTTGTCTACGTTCCTTGTGTGACGGACGAGTCTCAACACGCCCCTGAACGCCTCACCGTTAACAGTAAACCGTCTGACGGGGAGGTTTCTTTAGCTTCACTTCCTGTGACACACCGTCGGCCAATCAGAGCCTCTTTCACATCGGACCACAGCTACGGACTACAAATATGGCCGCCGTGTCTCACCTGGTGACCTGCTTGTGGAAGTCGGTCAGCTGTTTGTGGGTGACGGTGACGGCGCCGCCGGACGTCTCCTTGGGTAAACCCTTCAGGGCGTTTTCCAACCAGCGGCAGAACGTCTGGGAAGGGGAAGACGAGGCGTTAGTCACCTGACCCGCCGGGCTCCGCCCCCGACGGCGGCGGCACTCACCGGTCGGTCGAACACCATGATCTCCCAGAGCACCTCGGCGACGTCGGGCAGCGTGTAGGGGGGCAGGCAGAAGCAGCAGGAGTGCATCAGCTGCGTCACCAGCTGCTGGCCGTGCTGCTCCATCGCCTGACCAATCAGCTGCTTCCTCACCTCGAAGTCCTCCTCGTGCTGCGGCGGACACACACACACACACACACACCTTAGTGACGCGTTCAGGACCCCCCAAGCGGCGTGGCTTTGCCTGCACTCACGTCTTTGGTGACGCCCGTGTGGATCAGGTCGCGCACGAACTTCATGACGCTGCAGTTGGCGTCGCGGTGGTCGAGCGAGGTGGCGGCGACGGCGCACTGGATGATGTGGACGATGATGCCGCTGCTCAGGAGCGTGACCGGGCTCCTCTGGACGAACCTGCGCAGAGAGGCGGGGTCAGAGGGCGGGGCCGCGTGAGAGAGGGGGCGGGGCCCAGACATGCTCACCTGGTGGCCAGGCGGAACAGGTCGTCCACCGTGTCGGGGTGGTTCCTCAGGCCGTTCTGCTGCTCCAGCAGCTGGAAGGTGGGCATGCACAGCGCCTGTGAGGGGGCGGAGCCAGCAGTCAGCTCAGCCAATCGGAAGCACGCAGGTTTGCTCCTGTCTGCAGCTCCAAAACTACACTAAAACTGAACTTTATTTAAAAGCCCAAACAAACGTGTACAGCCAATCATTTAACGGCAGAATTTACTAGGACACGCCCAGATCGTGTGTTTATCAACATCCTGCTGACAAACAAACAAACAAACAAACAAACAAAGAAGATCCTCCATGGAGGAAATAAAAAGTGAAGCCAGGAAGTTCACGTCCTCTGCTGCCCTTTTCAGGGACATCAGGGTAACAGCAGCCACCAACCTGACACCCAAACCCTGAACACCTCACCGTTAAATCCTGATGCCCCTGAACACCTCACCGTTAAATCCTGATGCCCCTGAACACCTCACAGTTAAATCCTGATGCCCCTGAACACCTCACAATTAAATCCTGATGCCCCTGAACACCTCACCGTTAAATCCTGATGCCCCTGAACACCTCACCGTTAAATCCTGATGCCCCTGAACACCTCACCGTTAAATCCTGATGCCCCTGAACACCTCACAGTTAAATCCTGATGCCCCTGAACACCTCACAGTTAAATCCTGATACCCCTGAACACCTCACCGTTAAATCCTGATGCCCCTGAACACCTCACCGTTAAATCCTGATGCCCCTGAACACCTCACAGTTAAATCCTGATGCCCCTGAACACCTCACCGTTAAATCCTGATGCCCCTGAACACCTCACCGTTAAATCCTGATGCCCCTGAACACCTCACCGTTAAATCCTGATGCCCCTGAACACCTCACCGTTAACTTCACAGAACCATAAACGCCTCAGTAAAGTTCAAAGGACTTTGAACGCCCCACTGTCGAATTCACACACCCCATCCCATGATAAACAAACGTGCCCATACATAAACAAATAACCCCTTCTGGGGGTTTCCGTGGCGACGGCCTCACCTGCAGCATGTCCAGCAGCCCCTGCCGACACCCCTCCTCCATGCCGTACTCGTCCACCAGGATGCTGCCCAGGTAGAGGAAGCAGGAGTGGGGGTACACCTGGTACACGCTCACCATCTGGGGAGGGACACGCGGTCAGGCGACGGAAACGCCGGGACGCCACGCCGGGCCCAGGGGGCGGGGCTTACCTGAGTGACGAGTGGCTGCAGCAGGGAGGCGGAGCCTTTCCCCACGCACCTGACGGCGAAGCGGAGGCAGCGGCAGCAGCGCTCCACGATGCGGTTGTCGGCCTGGTGGGTGTTCAGCGTCTCCGACAGCACCGGCCAGATCTGTGGGGGGGGCAAGCAAACACGACACGCCCCTTTAGCACCCAAACTCACCGCCAGGAAGGCCACGTGACCAGGACGGCGTTGGGGCGGGGCTTACCTCCTGGATGACCTTCTGACACGGGTGCGTCTGTCCGTTCTCCACGATGGGGTTGGTGTGTCTGGGGGGGGGACAAAAGACTCAGAACCGGCGCCGCGTTTGAGGGGCGTGGGACCGACGGGCGCCGCGCTCACCTGAAGATGACGGCCAGGCGGTCCAGCCACACGGTCGGGTCGGCCGACTTCCCATTGGTCGGTTCCTCTGCCAGCAGCTTCTTGAGCGCCGACACCTGGACGGCACACAGGTCGCTCAGACACTCAGCGATCTTCTCCAGGGGGAGGCGGGCCAGCACCAGAGCCGTACCTGCACAGGTGAGCACAGGGGCGTGGCTACGGGGGGCTCCGCCCAGCAGCACCAGCACTCTGGGTACTGCAGTACTGTCTGGGGTATTACTGTAAGTACTGTCTGGGGTATTACTGCAGTACTGTCTGGGGTATTACTGCAGTACTGTCTGGGGTATTACTGTAAGTACTGTCTGGGGTATTACTGCAGTACTGTCTGGGGTATTACTGCAGTACTGTCTGGGGTATTACTGTAGTACTGTCTGGGGTATTACTGCAGTACTGTCTGGGGTATTACTGTAGTACTGTCTGGGGTATTACTGCAGTACTGTCTGGGGTATTACTGTAGTACTGTCTGGGGTATTACTGCAGTACTGTCTGGGGTATTACTGTAGTACTGTCTGTGGTATTGCTGCAGTACTATGGTGTATTACTGCAGTACTGTCTGTGGTATTACTGCGGTACTGTGTGTGTTACTGCAGTAGCGGTGCTCCTGCAGTACCTTTGAGCAGCCCGACGGCGGCCTCGGTGGACAGGGCGAAGGAGTCGAGGGCGCGGGCGATGTCCAGCAGCCCCTGGAAGTGCTGGGCCATGTGGTCCCGACACACCGAACAGATGTTGTGGATCGCCTTCGCCGCCGCCGACGCCAGCGGCTTCTCCCTGAGGCCCTTCATCAGGTAGTTCAGCACCGGGTCTGAGGGGGGAGGGGGAGACGTTAGCGCGGGGCGCCGCTTCCTCACGGGGACCGGTGGGCGGAGCCAAACCCACCCAGGAAGCGGGGGTTGCGGTCCACCACCTCGCTCATCTCGCCCACCAGCTCGATGCTGGTGTAGCGCACCGCCATGTGGACGCTCTCCGGCAGCAGCACCACCTGCTGGAGGACCTCCGTCAGCGTCGGGTTGTTCACCCTGAAACACACGGGGGGGGGGGGGGGGGGTGAGCGCTCTAATGTCCCCCAGCGGAACTACTTCCTGTTCTGACAAAGACGCCGGGGTACTGACGGGTCGACGCTCTTGGCGATGGCGGCCATGATGAAGAGGACGGCCTCCGTCACCTCCCAGGACGGGTTCACGTCCTTCAGGGTGGAGTAGAGCTGAGGAGGGAGAGCAGAGGCGTTCACCCGACCGTCCCGGTCCGGATCCGGATCCCGACGGTTCCGACCCCACGTACCTGAGAGAAACACTCCATGGACCCGACCAGGAAGATCACGTCCTTCACCAGGTCCGACACCCGCATCCGGAACTCGCCAAAGTCGTCCGTGTCCTCGGGGATCCCGTCCTGTCCGGAGGAGAGACAGTTGGTGATTCCGACAGGAAACAGAACTCTCCGTTGCCTTGTGGACCGGATGGGGGACTCACGTGGTCCGGGTCCAGCTGACAGTGCCGGGCCAGGCAGTGCAGGAGTCTCTGGATGTACGGCCTGAAGATGTTGTGCAGGGCGGCGTCGTTGATCTTGTACAGGTGTTCTCCAAGGCGGTACCAGAAGTTGAAGGAGATCTCCACCACCTGGATCAGGAACGAGACCGGGACCAGGTGAGGACACCCAGAGCACATGTGTCAAACTAAAGGCCCGGGGGCCAGATGTGGCCCGCAAGAGCATAAAGGCTAAGAGTGTCTCAAAATAAATAGGTCAAAAGTGTTCTTTGACCAAAACTACATTTCCCACAATGCAGCAATTCAGCCCATTTTAACTCTGACAAGAACATTTTGAACAAGAACCAATGCAGTCAGAGACTGCAACATCCTGCAACACCCCTGAATTCAAAATGTTACCATGACCTTATTGCATAGGTCAAAGATCCAAGCTTGTGCTCTGACCTACTGTCATTGATCAAAGCACTAGCTTGAAGAAAAGGAAGTGACAATTAATAAAAAAACAATCAAAAGTTAATGAAGAAAAACAGACAGGTGTTACTACAGGTGTTACTACAGGTGTTACTACAGGTGTTACTACAGGTGTTACTACAATTTAATTTCATACTGTTTATATTTTAACTTTATACTGTTTATATTGTAGTTATAGTTTAGTATATAAGTCCTGTTAGTGCTGCATGTGTCTGTTAGTGTAATGTATGTCTTGTGGTATGTCCTGTGATGTCAGTGTTTCCTTTTCTCCTGGTGTTTATCCAGTATTATTTGTTATGTAATGCCTGAGCAGTGGATATATGCAATTTCCTCCGGGATTAATAAAGTATGTATGTATGTATGTATGTATGTATGTATGTATGTATGTATGTATGTATGTATGTATGTATGTATCTATCTATCTATCTATCTATCTAGATGTCACTACAGATGTTACTACAGATGTTACTACAGATATTACTACAGATATTACTACAGTTATTACTTGATATTACTACAGATGTTACTACAGATATTACTTAATGTGTGTGAAGGCTGTCAGCTTGGTTCAGTGTCCAAAGGAGAAAATATGAATTAAAGGTAAAGAAAACTATTGAGTGAAAAGCAAAAAGTGGAGAAAAAAAAACGCATTACATCTTTTTTTATTTCTAAAACGTTTTTTGACTACCCGGTTTCAACATTTTGATAAAACTAATACATAATCTTACTTTTTTTTCTTTTTACTTTAACAGTTATGGCATCATTATTAATAAAAACATTAAAATGAACAGTTTGTTTAGTCTTTATATTGTATTATTGGCGTCACTTCTACCGTATATTCTGTTGTTACTTTGGGGTGCATAAACGTCATGTTGGGATGCACAGATTTTTCTCGCAGCGCATCCCACGATGCACTGCTTTCTGGAGGTAACATGACCGCTCCTACCTCGTACTGCGGGTGTCCGGCGCAGATCAGCAGCAGCTCCAGCGTCCTCAGGTCGCCCATCCCCTGACCCGGACTCCTGACAGTCGTCTCCAGGAACGTCTCGCAGAGTTCGGTGAAGATCCTGCAGTAGTTCAGCACCCTGAGGACGACAGGCGTCCAAACGTCAGCACGTTACTGTGGAAACAACCGCATCACCTTCATGTCCCTCGAGCGCGCCCTCACTTGTCCAGGTCCTCCCGGGCCACCGCCATGTGGTACGCCGTCTCCAGCGTCAGGACGCCCTGGAAGAGCTGCAGCGCCAGCGGCATGTTGGTGTCCACGTTCTCGATGGCGTAGAGCGCCGAGCAGACGCAGTCCGACGCCGCCTCGTGGAGGTTGGTGGACGTCTCATCCCGCTGCTGCGGACACGAAAAAGCAGGAAGTCGGTTCAAGAACCGGTTTCTCCAGACAGGGGCGCTCTGAGGCGCGATTCTCACCAGGACTTGGAAGAGGACCATCAGCAGCTGGTTGCTGGCCATGAAGTTGGTGTCCAGGACGCCCAGGTTGAACCAGCTGCCCAGACAGCGAAACACCTTGATGAACATCTTCTCGTCGTTCCCCGTCTTCTCCACGCACGACGTCTGGAAGAAAAGACAGCCTGACGCCATGGCAACGGCAACAGACACAGCCAGGGTCGTCCTGGACCGTTTTACTGTGTGAACCTGGACTATTTCACCGAGTGAACCTGGACCTGGTGTTAGGTGTCTGTAGTAACATCCGTGAAGCAACCATGTGTTTCATAAAGCGGTGGACCACGCCCATCGCCCATAGCAACGGGCCTCTAACTTGGTAATAACACACAGGATTTACACAACTTTCCTTCTTCTTTGCTCGTGTCCTGATTTGATTTTAAAACGTTCAATCACATTAAAATGAGAATAAATTTGTTGAAATAAACTAAGTTTTAATTAAGTGTGTGTGTGTGTGTGTGTGTGTGTGTGTGTGTGTGTGTGTGTGTGTGTGTGTGTGTGTGTGTGTGTGTGTGTGTTCTGACCAGCAGGGTGACCACGGTGCTGGAGTAATAGGCCAGATCCTCGATGATTTCCGTGCGGCGATTGGCTCCGATGCGTAGGGAGCGGCTGTGAACTTCCTCTGGCAGCACCGTGAGGATCTCTATGAGGAAGGGCATGGAGCTGATGTCGTTGTTGTACCTGTGAGGCGTGGACAGGTGAGTCAGACCACTCAGGTCAACCATCGCAGCTCCTCCGACTCCACAATCATCTGTGAACAGTCATAACACCTGCTGTTTCAGGTGCTCTTACTTTTCTATGAGTGTGTGAACGCATCCTTTCCATGAGGCCATCTGAAGGGCGAGATCTGCGATGGCTAAAGCCAGCTGAGAGAAATGAAACCAACAGGTCAGCCGGAGTAGCTTCATGAATGTTCACAACCAGACATAAGCATTTATGAACCCTGCATAAACATATATGAACCTGACATAAATATGTATGGACCAGACGTAAACATTAATGAACCTGACATAAACACCGATGAACTTGACATAAACATCTGTGTACCTGACATAAACATACATGAGCCTGACATTAACATCTATGAACCTGACATAAACATCTATGACCTGACAAAAACATCTATGAACCTGACATAAACATACATGAGCCTGACTTAAACACACATGAGCCTGACATTAACATCTATGCATCTAACATAAACATCTATGAACCTGACATAAACATCTCTGAACCTGACACTAACATCTATGAACCTGACATTAACATCTATGAACCTGACAATAACATCTATGACCTGACATAAACATCTCTGAACCTGACATTAACATCTATTAACCTGACATAAACATCTCTGAACCTGACATAAACATACATGAGCCTGACATTAACATCTATGAACCTGACATAAACATACATGAGCCTGACATTAACATCTATGAACCTGACATAAACATCTATGAACCTGACAAACATCTATGAACCTGACATAAGCATCTATGAACCTGACATAAGAACAGACATGGATCACTCCTCGGTGATCCACGAGGGTCGTTACCTGTGTGACGATGATGGGCGAGAGGTCTTTGAGGTTCTGGATGTGGGTCAGCAGCGAGTCTCGAAGTGCATTGTGGGTCTCAGGTGGAAGCTCGTAGAACGACGTTTGGATTTTCATCTTCATTGTCTGTGCGGCGAAGTAACACGACTCCACGTCCTGCTTGAGCTGCAGCAGCTGGTCGGAAATCTCCCAGGCATACATCTGTAGGACAACACAGGAAGTGATGTCATCAACCCGGGGAGGACACTGGTCATTTTATTCTGGTGTCACACGAGAAGACAAGCGGGACACGCCCGAATGTGGTGCGTTCATGAACACCTCTCATGATTAGGAGGGTAAACAATAACTCCTACACTTCAGAATAAAACCTCGTTTCTATCCAGTGAAACAGTTTGAGGCTTTTAATTTGAAATCGCTCCAGCTTTATCACACAGTGCTGTTAGCATCATGGCTAACGTTTGACGTCAGAAGCTCGTGGATCTCCTGCTGCCCCCCCCCCCCCCCCAGTCTGATGACATCTGGATCGACTGACTCACACCTCCGGCGAGCTAACTGTGATTAGCTGCTAGCAGCTATCAGGGCTGTTAGCACACAACACGCTGCGGTGTCGACATCTGGTGTGCAAAGAGACGTTTTTACACAACATGTTCGGTGCAACACTTCCGGTCGGACAGGTGGCGGAAGAGCAGCTGCATCCGGTTTGATCACCAGGTTCTGATCCGGATTCACTCCTCAAGTCCGAACAGTCCTGACATAAACAACCCGTCACGTCCACATCAATCCCCCAAATCGATTCGATCTAAAGTTTGAAGCTGATCGGTGATCGCTGCAGCTGCTAAAGTGTTATTTTTAACCCCGCCTGGGTTAATTTTACCCCCACCGGTGGAAAACTAACCGGTCACATGTCGTCAGAGGCGAAACTTCACCCGCAGCTCCCTCCGCTATGCTAGCAGCTAGCTCCGGGCAGCGGAGCAGGCCCGCTGGAATCCTCCGGGACCCGCAAGCCAGGTCTGCGTGGGACGTGAAGCCGTTAAAAACAACCCGAACACCCCGTTCGGATCCCCGAGCGGAGGCTCCGGAGCCGCTGACCGAGCGGAGGCCGCGGCGGAGCCGAACTCCGGCTGCACTTTGTGTTTTCATCCATTCATTTAGCTTCAGCTAGCTCTGATGCTAACAGCGGCTCCTCTGAGACTGCGCAGTACGGAACAAGCAGTCCGCAAATAAACACGCAAAACGGGGAAACCCGATCCGGAAGAACCGCATCCCACCCAGTCCAGTACCCGGTCCGGTCCACACCGCGGCTCCCGTCCTCCGCTCCTCCGGCCTCTCCCATTTTCTTACCGATCTCTGGAGCTCCCCGAGCCACACCGAGGCTCGCTCCTTCCCGGCCGGGTCCGGGTCGTGGTACAGAGCCTGCACCGCCTGGTAGACCAGCGTCAGGCTCGGTTTGCCCCCCTCCATGGTTCGGTCCGAAGCAGGATCGCGATAAGGCAGAAACGGAACGCGGTGGATTAGAAACAGTCCTACGCTGCCTGTCTGTCGACCGCCATCTCGCACAGGGTTCCCGCGTGCAACGGTGATGTTCTCCCGAGAGGAAACAGGGGCTGAAAGATCCGTTCCGCCAAGTCCTGAGAATAGTTCCCCGTGTTTATGCATTAAAACACTTTACCTTTAAACTCAGCTGAATTTTCTTTTTAAATTACAAACTCTGATACAAAATTGATCACACAAATAGACAAAACATAATGAAATTTTTATTTTTATTTGTTTTATTTTTTATTCTTTGATAATCCCTGAAGGGAAATTACAAAAAAAAAATACATATAACGTTAATGTTTATCTGGCTGTTTAGAAATGAGTAGAAATAAGTAGATGTGAAATAAAATCCATTACACATCTGATAATTTTATTCATCTGTTATAATTATGTCAAAATAATTAGCGCCATCACACAGCCGTATATTTCTGAATTTGTATTCCCACGTCTCCGTTTGAAACCAGCGTCTCCCTTCATGGAGGACGACCCTTAAAGGCCCTTAAATAGATTTAAAACACACTCCTGTTTCTTCATTTGGACTCTTCCGCCAAGTTTCATCAAAATCTGTTGATCAGAGACACAAACGACCTGATGTAATGTGATGTCCTTGGAGGAGATCATCGTGTCGTGTCACTGCTGTCTCTCTGTGACCCCACAACGACCCCCTGATCCGGATTACCACCTGGATCCGGATCCACTCATCCACAGCGGTGGAACGTCACCATTCCTGGTGCTTTTATTTCCACCAATCAGTTCTTACATTTATTTTATCACCTCACAGGGCTTAAGATGGAGCAAAATGATCAATATCGAAATCAATCAATCGGTTGATTGATCAGGAGCGATGATGAACTTGATTGCCGATGGAGGGCGAGCAGAAGAAAAGGAGTTCAGACACGATTAAACGATTTAGTCACGACCCAGCTTCACCTTCATTTTCTTTTGCCCCCTCCCCTCAGAGTCAGCTGATGAATGATGAAGGTGAATGACGGGGGGGGGGGGGTTACGTGATGATCGGAGGGTCAAGATTGATGGATCCATCGTCATCCTCAGATTAACCCTTTGTTTCAGACCAGTTTAGTCCAGTTTAGCGGGAGCTGTGGAGAATTTTGGTCCATAATCTTATTTTGTGAAGACCTGATGAGGATTAGGAGGATTAAGGGGGGGCGACCGGCTCAGGTAATCCTAAACATCCTGATTAGAAGTCACACGGACTGAACCTGAGAGGCTCTTCTAGGATCTTCTATCTGGAGACCAGCTGCTCCGCTCCGGTCTGGACCTCGGCTTGGGGGTCTTTAGGGGGTTTAGGACCTGTATATAAAGAGGCTGAAGTCCTCGGGGGGGTTAAAGCTGTGAGTCACCATGGGGAAGCACTTCCACCTGTACGAGAACATCTCCAAAGTCAGCCCCTTTGAGGGGCCCCAGTACTACCTGGCCCCTCAGTGGGTGTTCCACCTGCAGACCATCTTCATGGGCTTCGTCCTGTTTGCTGGAATGCCATTAAACTTCGTCGTCCTCCTGGTGGCGCTCAAGTACAAGAAGCTGCGCGTCCCGCTCAACTACATTCTGATCAACATCTCCGTGGCCGGTTTCATCTTCGTCACCTTCTCCGTCAGCCAGGTGTTCATCTCCACCCTGAGGGGCTACTTCTTCCTGGGTCACACCATGTGTGCCCTGGAGTCGGCCATGGGATCTATCGCAGGTGAGTCCCACGTCTCCATCGGGATCAATAGAGGTATTGATCAGTCGATCTGGTCCACTGGGCGGATGGTAACCCTGGACTCTTTCTCTCCAGCTCTTGTGACGGCCTGGTCTTTGGCTGTCTTGTCTTTTGAAAGGTACCTCGTCATCTGCAAGCCCTTCGGTGCCTTCAGGTTCACCAGCAACCACGCCATGGCTGTGGTGGCCTTCACCTGGTTTATGGGTGTCGGCTGCGCCATCCCGCCTTTCTTTGGCTGGAGCAGGTAGGCGACACGCCCGCAGAGCTTCACCATACTTGGATAGTTTGATGTCACATCTTTGTTGGAGACTCTTCAACAAGAGTCTTTTGTGACTCTTGTTGAAGAGTCTTTTGTTGAAGCTCTGCAGGAGACACGCCCGCAGAGTTTCACCATACTTGGACACTTTGACGTCACGTGTCTGTTCTCAGGTACATCCCTGAAGGTCTGGGCTGTTCCTGCGGACCGGACTGGTACACCCACAACCAGGAGTTCAACTGCAGCAGCTACACCAACTTCCTGATGGTGACCTGCTTCATCGCTCCTCTCGGCATCATCATCTTCTCCTACTCACAGCTCCTGGGCGCTCTGAGAGCCGTGAGTCCTGAAGTCGCAGTTTGAAGGTCCTGGTTGAAGCTGAGGCTGGAGGTCTCACTGGTGGTTGTGTTCAGGTCGCAGCCCAGCAGACGGAGTCTGCCTCCACCCAGAAGGCGGAGAAGGAGGTGTCCAGGATGATCATCGTGATGGTGGGCTCCTTCGTCACCTGCTACGGGCCGTACGCCGTGGCCGCCGCCTACTTCGCCTACTCGTCCGACGAGAACAAAGACTACCGGCTCGTCACCATCCCGGCGTTTTTCTCCAAGAGTTCGTGCGTCTACAACCCGCTGATCTACGCCTTCCTGAACAAACAGGTGAACAGGCCACGCCCAGGTGGGGGCGTCGCCCCTCAGAGGGTCGACTCTGACTTCTATTGCCACCGCCGCTCAGGAGCCTCTGCTGCCCCCTAGTGGTCCAACCGATTCTTAAAATTAAAGATGACTTGTTTGTTCCTTGTGGTTCTTCCTTCAGTTTCACGCCTGCATCATGGAGACGGTGTTCGGGAAGAAGATGGACGAATCGTCAGAGGTTTCCTCAAAGACAGAGACATCATCCGTTTCCACGGCGTCGTAATGTTTCTACACAAACAATGTAAATACAACAAACACTCATTTGACTGTAGAGCTCTATTTAGACCAAAGCAGAAGAAAATCTAATAAAAAATATAAAGTTGTTATGTCCTCTTTTCAGTTACTGTCTATTATGGGGTGAAATGGGCGGGGCTTAAATCAGAGCATCTTATTGTGTAACCAAACAGACAAGGAAGTCAAATTGTTTTTAGTGTTTTTTTTATTAGAAAGCAGCTGCAAAAGTCAAAGTTCTGACGTGCTCCCATTCATGACATCATCATCACTCAATGACATCATCAATTCAAAGATGCGAAATGTCATGAAGAGCTATAGTTTCACAAAACATGCAAAAAAGTGCTGTGAGGCCGTGAGGTCAGTGAACGCACCATAAGAGGAGAGTTTGGCCCCACCAGGGAGGAAGACGAGGGACGGACTGAAGGGACCAGATGCAGCGACCGACTCAGAAGCATAAAGTTCTTCCACGTGATCGCCATCTGCTGGTTCTGTAATAAATTACTGTCTAAAGCGCGGGTTCGAGTCCCACTAGAACTCGTCGTGTCGCAGCAACGCCTCACCAAAGTCCGTCACCTGACTCCCGACGAACACGTCGTATTTGTCCAAGATCTCCTCCTTCGTCAGCTTCCCGTCCTGAGGAGGAGAAAGACGGGAGTTAGACGCTCTGGACCGAATGGGCGTGGCCTAAGGGGGCGGGGTAGGTCTCACCTGGTCGGAGTCGGACTCGTGCAGCAGGTGTTTGGCTTCGGCCACGGCGTGGTCGTAGTCCGCCGGCAGGATCCAGTCCAGCGTCTCCTCTTTGTCCATCTTCCCGTCGCCGTTCTTGTCTCGGAACTCGGCGAACTGCTGGCGTTCTGTCGTCACCCAGTCAGGCTCCGCCTCCCCGTCCTCCGACATGTACATGTCCCCTGAGACCCCGAGTCACAGCAGGAGCAGGGAGGAGTCACAGATGTCAGCGTTCAACAAGTCAATTCAGTACGAGTCCTCTCCCTCTGCAAGTCCTCTCTCTCTATGAGTCCTCTCTCTCTACGAGTCCTCTCTCTCTACGAGTCCTCTCTCTCTACGAGTCCTCTCTCTCTACGAGTCCTCTCTCTCTACGAGTCCTCTCTCTCTCCGAGTCCTCTCTCTCTCCGAGTCCTCTCTCTCTCCGAGTCCTCTCTCTCTCCGAGTCCTCTCTCTCCGAGTCCTCTCTCTACGAGTAGTCTCTCTCTCTGAGTCCTCTCTCTGTACGAGTCCTCTCTCTACGAGTAGTCTCTCTCTACGAGTAGTCTCTCTCTCCGAGTCCTCTCTCTACGAGTCCTCTCTCTACGAGTCCTCTCTCTACGAGTCCTCCTCTGTACGAGTCCTCTCTCTCCGAGTCCTCTCTCTACGAGTCCTCTCTCTACGAGTCCTCTCTCTACGAGTCTCTTACCGATGTACTCTTGCAGGTCGATGAGGCCGTCTCCGTTCTTGTCGATGTCTTCTATCGTTTCCTGCGACAGACGACATGGTGTGAGTGACATCATGGGGATGACATCATGGTGATTACGTCACAGCGATGACATCATGGCGATGACATCACAGTGGTGACATCACGGGGATGACATCACCCCCACCTGCACCACGATGTCCTTCATGTGCTCGTACTCCTCAGGATGGAGGAACGACGTGAACTCTTGCTTGTCGGCCACCATGTCTCCGTTGCCGTCGGCGACCCGGAAGCGCCGCTCATCCCTCATCATCATTTGGGTGTAGTTGTAGTCGCCGTCCGTCTGCGGGCTCTCTGTGGGAGGCGACCAATAAGAATCAAGAATGGGAGATGGCTGGGCGGCGGCGGTGGGCGTGGCAGCGGCGTTACCCAGGTAGCTGCTGTACGTCACGTTCTTGTACTCGTCCCAGGTGACCCGGCCGTCCCCGTCCAGGTCGAAGTCCTTCCACTGACCCTCCACGCTGTCGTAGACGTGTTGCATCTGAGCGCGCTTGATCCAGTCCCTTAGCTCCGCCTCCGACACAAAACCGTCTTTGTCGGCGTCGATTTTGTCCACGATGATGCTGCGGAGACGGGAGGGTGGTCTCAGTTCAGCGCCACACCCGTTACGATCTAAAGCGAACCCGCCCCCGAGGAACCTCTGAGGCTCCGTTCTGAAACTTTTAGCTTCATCACAAACACAAACAGCACGAACGGCCCCTGAACGCACCTCAGCCTCCGTTTGCTCTCCTCCGGTCGGAGCTGCTCGAAGCTCCGTGCTTCCTCCCGGCCCAGAAAAGCTTCGTGGTCGTAGTCGAAGTTCTGCTGGTCGTCGTGTTCCAGTTCGCTCAACGGCGCGTCGGCGTGAACGCGACTCTTCTGCTCCGTGGGTTTGCTGCTGCCGGAGACGACGCAGAGCACGAAACACATCAACAGGGGGCGCACCATCGTGAGGCTGGGACAGGAACACAAACAACCAATCAATAAAAACGACAAACAAAATCAACACAATTTATCAACAAAAAACAAAAACACAATTAATCAACATCAACATTCAACACAATCAACAAAAACACAACAATACACACAATCAACAAAAACACAACAAAAACAATCAATCAACACAATCAATCAACAAAAACACACAAGCACAATCAACAAAAATAACAAAACAACACGACACAATCAATCAGTGAAAACACAATGGACACACACACACACACACACACACTATCAGCAGAATCAACAAAAACAACAACACAATCAATAAAAACAGGACAACACAGCTACACGACACAAACACCACAAACAACACAACAACAACAACAACACAAACAAACCCCAGCCGCTCTCGTGACGTCACTCTGTGGTTCACAGAAATCTGATCAGCTGATCATATTATTTCACTATTTCATTGAGGATTGAACTGTTTTAAATGAAATACCAGACGAGCTGATGATAAACATCCTGACGTAAACTACGTCATGACGTCATTAGCTGCGGTACTTTTACTTTTATCGGTGTTTTAAGGCTTTTTATTGATAATTCAGATTAAACCCTCCAGATGTTCTGGTTTCATCCTGGTGTGAAGAATTTAATTTATTTATTCTCATCATTTTTTCTCTATTTATTGACAAACGTGTTTATTTCGCCTCTAACAGAGGTTTATACGTCCGTAAAAACTAGCACAACATTAGCCGCTAGCTTGGCGCGAGCCTCCTCTGTGGAGATCCTCCCTCGAGCTTCTTTTCGACTCAAACGGACACGTGACGCCTCACCTGCGCGCGAGCCGCTCCGGTTCTTCACCTGAGTTCCGTTCTTCACCTCCGAGCCGCGTCTCCTCCGCGCTCCATCACCCGGATACCGGACAGCTACTTCCGCCTTAGCGCAGCCAATCAGGAGCAGCCTATGACGTTCCTCTCGATCCATCTGGGCTTACGTCATAGAGTGCTAGCTTCTCATTGGCTGATGGATGCGTGCGGACTAACGGCCCCGCCCTGCCACGTACCCAGCTGGAAAAACCAGCGCGAGCCTCAGTAAGAGACGCGCGTGAGGAAGAAGCGGATTAAAATAAGTTTAATTCAAATTAAAGCTTTATTTTAAAAAGTGAAAAATAACATTAAAAAACATTTAAAAAAATTAAAAGAATAAAGTGAAGAACACATTTTTTACTCTTCATTCATATTCATCATGAGTCAACAGCTGGGATGAGAATGATGATGATGATGATGGTGATGGTGATGGTGATGATGATGATGATGATGATGATGATGATGATAGTGGTGATGATGATAGTGGTGATGATGATAGTGGTAATGACGTCACTTCTTTCCGATGCCGTACGGATCGCTGGTGGTCTTCCCCGCCGTCTCGTCGCCGCGTTGCAGAGAGGAGCCCAGCTGGGACAGGATGCAGGTGGACAGGACGCAGTCGCCAGGGGGCCCCGCATGGCTGGAACAGAGGTCAAAGGTCAGAGCAGAACATAGTGGTCATACATGAAGCGGGAGGTTCAGACGTGACGGTACGTACCCCACAGAGAGGGTAGTGATGTTCTCGGTGTTAAACGGAACGCCTCTATAAGAGAACCAAAAACAAGTTGAACCCTCTGAACCTCCCGACATTCACAGCGTGGCGTTCACTGACCGTGGGAAATTGTCCCACAACTCGTCCCGCAACTCATCCCGTGACTGGTCCGATGTGTTGTTGACATGTTGACTGGTCTCTAACCTGTAAACAAACACGATTCTTCAGGTCGGTTGTCGATCCGGTGGTCATGTGACCGTCGGCCGTCAGACTCACCAGGTGGAGTTCAAGTCTCCTCCCTCCAGGTGAACACGGGCCGGCGTCCGACCATCATCACTACAAACATCATCATCATCATCATCATCATCATCATCATCACCACATTCCATTTCAGAAGCGTAGCCCCTCCCCCCTCACCTGGAGCTGTTGCGTGGCAGAGGTAGAGGTCCTGCAGACACAGAGACCATCATCATCATCATCAGGAGCGACAAAGCGGACGTCATCGTGTGTTGGACCCGGTCGGATTCTGAAGCCGTTCTGTCTGTCGACGCTCAGTTTTTCTCCAGCGGCTCTGGGATCTGGACTCTGACCCAGATGGAGGCCCCCGTCAGATCAATACCGCCCGATCAATAACCACTGTTTGTCTTCATCAGCTGAGAACTGCTCTGACCTCCGGACCGCTGCCGAGAAGAACCCGCCCACATGTTTGTCTGCCTACGACCCGGTGTCAGGTGTTAGTGTCTTTATTATTTCATCTTTAATATTTCATTTGATCAGTTGATCAAATAAGATTAAATCAATAAACCCGACAGATTGATCATGGGTGATCTTAAAGAATAAAATAGAAAAATAAATAGAATGTATTGATCAGCTGATTTTATTTTCAATTTTAATAAAAGTTAATATAGATTTTTAAATTATTCCGATTTTAATTAAAAAATGTTATTATAAAATTAAAAATTAATGTATTGATCAGGTGATTGACAGTTTGTTTCCGGCGGTTCAAATGCGTTAATTTAAAAAAAATCCAGACGTCACAAGCAACAAGATATTTATTCCTTTCACATCTATCATAGTTTTATAAGTTACAACATTTGGAACAAATAAACAACAAACAAATAAACAAACAAACAAACACTGGACCGTTTCTCATGCCATCAGGATATTTTCAGCTGCCAGGAAGTAAAACTCGACGTGAGTCACAAGGAGCTAAGGCGTCGTCCACTTCCTGGAAACTGAACCACAAACAGTCTGATGGGGGGGCGGGGCTTCTGTCCTCGCTGTCGCAGACTCACACACACAACGTTGGCCACACCGGGGCGGAGATGCTGCGCGGGGCGTCTACCGGAAGTCGTCGGCGGAGAACATGCCCTTGGCGCGGCGCAGGATGGAGTCCTTGGAGGCGTCGTACGGATGCTCTTTGGACGGGATCTCCAGCACCGCCGGGATGGACTGCATGTGGGCGTCGATGGCGTGGCGGATCATCTCGGCGATGAACTGGTTGATGAGGATGATGCCGATGTCGTTACGAGCCAAAAAGCTCCTGGAGGGAGGGGCAAAGGGGAGGAGCCTGAGATTAGTCAACGCCCAAAAAACAGACAACCAGACTTAACAAGTTAGTGAAAAAAAGTTTTAATTTAAAGAATAACAAAAAAATATTAATACACAGAAAAAATGTTACTGGATAAATAATAATAAACATATTTATAGAATATAAATATTTTTTATTATTTTTATCATTAATATTATTTTATTATTTTTATTTTTGTTATTAGAAAAGTGTCATTAATGAGATGATAAATAACCAGAAAACACGTCAGTCAAATTTCCATCAGTATCTTGTTGTTTAACGGACCGGACTTCCGGTTGAATTAATTACTGTTATTTTGGATCGTCCGGTTCCGAATCGCTGAATTAACCCGCAGAAAAATCTAGAAGAGATTTATTTAAAGGTGTTTACTTGAAGGTCTCCTCGATCTCCGTGATGCTCGTGTCCTTCTCCACCACCAAGAAATTCGGTTTCCGGTTCTTGTTGAGCTCCCCGATGCCCCCCAGCAGGAATCCGGTGCAGGTGTCTTCATCACCGATCACGGCGATCAGTTTTCCGCGGCCCGCCATCACGGAGGATCGAGATTCAACCGATGAGAGAGGAGGAATGGAGTTAGCTTCTAGCTGACAGCTGCCGATGGTCACGTGAGGAGATCAGCTGACCGCACTTCCTGTCTAGAAACGGAAGTTAGAAGAAACACGGCAGCGCCCCTGCTGCTCGGCGGAGAAACTGTCAAACGGAAATTAATCCCTATTAAACCACTTTTAACAACAAACATGCTTTGAAGTCAAACCGGAGGTGATCTTTACTGAATGGCCTTCGTTTATACTCGGAACAACAGAAACAAAGACGTCATCGAGAGACGACAACGTGCTGCCTTCAGGAGCCGTGGGGAATCTAGAACCCAAACTAACAAAAACAAAAGTAATCGTCTCGGGAAAGTATCTTTGTGAAATCTTAGCTTTTAATGTGTAATTAACGTGTGCACACATTAATTGATGACGTAGTGACTTTGTTTTGTAATACACGCTCTATAGTAACTTCCAGCCTTCTAATATTATTTTGTTGAGCGGAATTTGCATAGTCATGGTGTATTTGTCACTTCAAGCAGGATATTTACTATATAAAATTAAAATTATTCATTGATCTGAATATTAATGTGCCTATTAATATTATAAATACGCACAAAACGGCTTGTTTTGAGGACTCTTTCATGGAGTTTTTAAATGTCCGATGTCATTGAACGCAGCAATAGTCACGTGAATGTTCCCAAAGACGGGCGGAAATGCAGCTGAGCCGCGGCTCGTGAAGGAGACGGAAGACAGATGGTGAGTTTTCATCGTTCACCGTTTTATTTTGGGGCTTTTTTAACCATTTGTGTGACGCTTTGTGTGTCGCGCGCCTCAGTTAGCCTGCTAGCAGTTAGCCGGTTAGCTCAACTGTTTCCTGCTCGTTGCTTCAGACGACAGCGGCTCTGACTTCGGGGCTGGAGCGGATCCCGGATCAGCTCGGGTACCTGGTGATCAGTGAGGACGGGGTCCTGGCGGTGAGTGACGTCAAACTACGACTTCACGTGAAAAGCTGCATTACGAAACCCGTGACGTAATTTCCTCTTCAGTCTGCAGGCGAGCTGGAGAACGACGAACACACCGCGGGTGTGATGATGCAGATGGTTCGGACGGCCTGTCGGTTCCGACTCCCCGGGTCGGCCGAGCCGGCTTTCAAACGCATGTCAGGTGAGATCACGTGATGCCGGGTCGAGTGACCGCCTCCCGTGGGCGTGTCCGTCTCACCTGGTCTCGTGTCTCCCCAGTGATCCTAGAAGATTTCGTTTACACCGTGACGGTTTCAGGTCAGAAGGTCTTCGTGGTCAAACGTCAACACAACCAGCAGGAGCCAATCAGTGTGTAGAGATCTGATGACGTCAAATGTGACGCCTGAGTTGAATTTACATAAAGTTTTGGATGTTTGAATTTGTGTATTTTATTTGTATGTGGTGAAAAATAAAAACCTTTAAACGTGTTTCATGTGAGTGGCACACACACACACACACACACACCATATGAATTGATTCTGATGACGGGATGTTTACAGCTTCAACCAATCTGATGCTTCATCTTAAGGTATATCAAATGATGTCATCACCGGAGGGTGTTAACAGTTACAAAATGACACCTAATTCTGCTTCCTGTTTGCTCAGGTTTTGGTGTTTATCTCCACTTGTAGTGCATTAGCGCTGGATGCTAAATTATTCTTTAACATTCTTTAAGAACAAATCATTTATTAAACTAATTACTTGGACACAGAATCAACAGAAGAGTTAAATAAAACAAGTTTGATCATTAGAGACATTTATAAAAGTTTATAAAAAACAAACTTTGATATTTGAAGGAAATAAAGAAGAAAAAAACCTTTATTGCATCATCGTCTCTTCACATTGAAAGGAATGAGGCCTTCAGGTGTGGAATGAGACATCACATGACCAGGTAGGTGTTGCCTGTCATAAGCCCCGCCCATGTCCACATGTACACTTCCTTGTCATTAACTCCGCCCCTTGTACACTGACACCTGCAGTAAGCTCCTCCCCTTCCCTTCCATCCTGACACAACAGTTAAAACATGCAAATTAAAAAAAGAAGAACAGATTCAACAAACACCTGCAGGAGCAGAAGGGGCTGATGGGAAATCAAATGAGCTGTGAGCTCTGAGTCCGTGACATCACTTCCTCCTACAGACGGACATAATATAATTTAAAAAAAACAAAAACAGTCTTTTGAACTCCTCCTCCTCAGTTTGTACACGCTGAACGAACGCCATCAGCTACTTCCTGGTTTCCTGTCAGGTGACCTAACGCTTCGCCAGCTCACTGGATAGCCAGTCCAGCCCTTCGTACAGACCGTGACCCTGAGTGGCGCAGGTGGCAAAGACCGTCCACTGAGGAGAGACGACAGCGATCAGTGTGTGTGTGTGTGTGTGTGTGTGTGTGTGTGCGTGCTTGCGTGTGTTTCTTACAGTTCTGTTGCGCAGCTCATGCAGGCCCAGTTTTTCCGTCAGCACTCCGACGTTCATGGCGTTGGGAAGATCCTGTTTGTTCGCAAACACCAGGATGACCGCGTCCTTCAGCTCCTCTTCGTCGACCTGCAAAAAGTCATGTGACTGATGACATCACGCCTCAGCAGAGTGGGCAGGGCGGCGACGTGCCGACGTGGGCACTCACCATCTTCATCAGCTCGCTGGCGGATTCTTTGATTCGTTCTTCGTCGTTACTGTCGACCACGTAGATCAGCCCCTGACCAGGAAGCAGGGGTCAGAGGTCACACATACAACCCAGATAGAGAGCGTTAGATCTAAAGGGGCGGAAGAGCCGCAATCTTGGTACCTGTGTGTTTTGGAAGTAGTGTCTCCACAGAGGTCGGATCTTATCCTGACCGCCAACGTCCCAGACGGTGAAGCAGATGTTTCTGTACTCAACCGTTTCAACGTTAAAACCTGGAACAGACGTGTGAGAACCGTCAGAGACGCTCAGGAGTGTCACAGAGTGAGACGTCCTGTCTGTAGAACATCTTTGGAGTTCTGTCCTTCAAGCTGGAGGAGTTCTTCATCCTCCTGTTTCACACTACATCAGGGGGGTCAAACTCATTTTCACCAAGGGCCACATCAGCATAACGGCTGTTCTCAAAGAGCCAGATGTAACTAATACATGTAACTAAATGTAATTCAATGTAATGTAACTAAATGTAACTACTCCTTAATGTTAAATAACTCTGAATTTATTACTTTTTCAAGTTATAAACATTATAGTTTGTAACTCGCAAAAACATGTTTGTTTCTCTGTTCTAACATAAATGCTTTTAATTGATCAGGTTATTAAACCCACAGAACTCCATCAATCAAGGATCAAACTATCAATGAATACAAAGAAATAACATCAAACACATGTTAGGACATTAACTTTGCTCACAACGTTTCAGTCAAAATGGGCTGAATTACTGCAATATGGGAAATGTAGTTTTGGTCAAAGTACACTTTTGACCTATTTATTTTAGACACTCTGACCTTTTATGCTCTCACGGGACACATAGAATGATGTGGAGGGCCACATTTGGTCCCTGGGTCTAGAGTTTGACACACATGGACTCGAACATTAACCCAGATCCAGATCCAGATCTGTCATGGAGTCACCTGTCTGTTTGTTTAACAGCTTGAGGTTTTTAATTAGCAGCCTGTCTGGTGTCTGAGGAGCTAACAGCTGTTCCGCCCGGATCAGATCAGATCGAACCTTCTCTGTGGGTTCGATTGATTGATTATTTATCATTGATTACTTACCGATAGTCGGGATGGTGGTGACTATCTCTCCCAGCTTCAGTTTATACAGGATGGTGGTTTTCCCGGCCGCGTCTAACCCGACTGAAACGAGACATCAGAAGAGAGGCTTCACACAACAGACCATAATATCCTACGTGAGCTCCAGACCGGAAGTGTTAGAACTCAAACGGACCTTCAGACAACAGAACCAGCGGTCATGTCGAACTGGACCCGTTAGCTCAGAGTTAGCTGGTTAGCTTTAGCCGGGTTATCCTCAACAAAACGCATTTTCTGTTAAATTTAGACTTAAGGTTCACTCAAAATAAACTTAATAAGTAGCATAAAGACCCAAAATGTGTGTTTAGAGACACAAATCTGTGTTTCCGTCCTCCCGCGGGTTAGCCCCGGTTAGCCCCGGAGCTCGCTAGCCGAGCCGCAGCGCTCACCCATCAGTATCCTCATCTGCCTCTTCCCGAACAGTCTGGAGAACAGCGACGAAATGGTTAAACCCATCGTGATGAAAACGTCCCGGTCGGTTTACCGGAGGAGAAACGAGCCGGTAAGGCAGATGTCAGGCGGTTAACGGGACCAGAGCTGCTCGTCTGAGCCGCGACGCGTAGGGAATGTCGCTCCACCGGACGGAGGCGAGTGGGCGCAGCTCCTCAGTGCCACGTCCAGGCCAACGCGGAGTAAATGACGTCACGACTTTGAAAAACTTTATGTGTATTTGTAAAATCTGCTGCCTTCCTTTCTCCCGGAAAACACATGAATCACACCGATTTAAACGATAATAGTTCAGTTTCCTGCCTTTTAAAACAGCCACGTCACCATATTCTGTTTGACAACGATCTAGTCCAGCTCAAGCATTTGTTATAATCATCTTATTACAGTAATTACTGATTCCCACCTTACGTTTTACGTTTTGTTGTTTTTCTTCTATTATTTGGTGTATGTATGTATGTACTGTATGTGTATCTATGGGTATTAATCATCTATTTACTATCAATTATTTTTGCTTTAATCGCATTTTGTTTGTTCTGAACGATCGTAAATTATATTTTAAAAATAAATCTACTCGTATTTAGCTCGTTATATTTATTCCGGTAGACTTGAATGCACCACGACATCCCCGCCCCCTCCCGCCTCCTCCCTCTCCGTCAGACCAACATGGCGGCTGTTTGGTGACAGGACGCGTCTCTTCGGATAAAAGTCCAAGTTATCGATGTATTTAAGGATCTCTGATCTGATTGGTCACGTGGGAATCGTTTTGACGTCATATAAAACCTCCAGTCAGCTGACGGCTGCGCGTCAGGTGAGAACCGGAACCGGTTTGCGGGGTGATCCGGGTTTCGTCCGTCCGGTTTGACTCGACTGGTTCACTTTGATCACGTGATTCTACGTCTTACTTCACGTTAATCACGTTAATCGTAAATTAACAGTAAATAAAGTTAAAACATTTTATATCCGGGTCTGTTCGACCCGGAAGCAGAGCGACACGTCTACACCGGTCTGTGTGTGAAGTTTGGGAGTGACGTGTTGACAGAGAATCCACTTCCGGTCTAACAGACAAACCCGACCAGCCGGAAGTCGTGCATCCGGTATGATCACGTGACGTCATTAAAACGTGAACAACCTTTAAAATTCAACTGTACCTGTTTGGTTTTTGCAGCTAACCGGGTCAATATGAGCAGAACCGGTTCTGCTCCCGTCCCATAGGGGACCCGCCCCCCCAGAACCCCCACACCACGTCGATCTGGAATCATGGAGAAGTTTGGGATGTCGTTCGGCGGCGGCCCCAGCAGGAAGGAGCTGCTGGACACCATCGAGGCCCAGAAGAAGAAGCTGGTCCAGTACCAGACCCGCTTCAGGGACGTGGTTCTGGCCTACAGGAGCCTCCTGAAGGAGAAGGAGGCGCTGGAGGCCAGCCTGAAGGTCCTGAGCGCCCCCCAGGAGGGGGATCAGGAGCAGCCTGCGCCGGACGCCGCCGCGACAGACGCCTTCCTGGAAGCCCCCGACGATGGATGCTCGCTCCACAGCGAGGACAGCGAGGACACGACGGCGTCCGCCGACCGGGGGGAGGAGCAGAGCGAGGAGGAGCAGGCAGAGCCAGGAGACCAGTCCGGCGCCGCGGTAGGTATCTGATGACATCATTGCCACCTGTGACATCAACAGCTAACCTTTGTGTTCCTTTCCAGCCACTGCGGTCAGACACCGACGGCTCGGAGAACGGGAGCGCCGCCTCGGAGCGGCGGGAGGCGGACCCCCGCGTCACGCGGCTGCGGAGCCAACTGAGCACGCTCACCGGCGCCCTGGCGACCGTCACACAGGAGAAGTCGCGCATGGAGGCGGGTTTCCAGGCCGACCGGCGGCAGCTGAAGCAGGAAGCGGAGGAGCTGCGGGAGCAGACGGCCACCGCCGCCGCGCAGCAGGAGGCGGAGCTAGAGGCGGTGCGGGAGCAGCTGGCGGAGAGCCGGGCCCGCGTCATCACGCAGCAGCACGAGCGCGAGCAGGAGCAGGGCGACCACGCCCAGCAGTTGCGTGAGCTGCAGCGGCTCCTCCAGCAGGAGCGGGCGGGGCGGCAAGATGCCGAGCTCCGCCTCCAGGACGCCAGCGCCGCCGCCCTGGCCACGGCTCGCGCAGCCGACCGGGGAGCGGAGTCCGAGGCCCGCCTGAGCGAGGCAACGGAGGAGCGGGACGAGCTGCGGCGGCGGCTGCTCGCCGCCGAGGAGGAGCGAGGGCGCCCGAACCCCCAGGTGGAGGAGCTGCGGTGCGAGCTGGCGGCGCTGAAGGAACACTTCCAGCAGCAGATCGGCGCCGAGACACAGAAGGCCAGCGAGGCGGAGGAGCGGGCCCGGCAGCGGGCGCAGGCGGCGGAGGCGCGGGCGGCAGGGCTGGAGCTGCGGGTGTCCGAGCTGTCGGACGTCCTGGGCGCCAGCGAGAAGACGCGGCAGCGCGACCAGAGGAACGCCCAGCGGCTGCGAGACCGCCTCCTGCAGCTGGACGCAGAGAACAAGACGCTCGCCATGGCGGCGGCGGCCGGCCGCGCGGCGCCCGATGCCGACGACTCGCAGTTGGACTTCCTGGCGCTAAAGGAGAAGCTGGAGAAGGTGAAGAAGCTGCTGCTGCTGGCGGCGCAGAGGGAGCCGCAGCGCCACCTGCTGGAGGAGGAGGAGGAGCAGGAGGAGCAGGGGGCGGACCCCGGCGAGCACTCGGCGCCATCCTATCAGCAGGAGCTGCGGCAGGTGAGGGAGGAGTTTGAGCGCTACAAGCTGCGGGCGCAGGTGGTGCTGAAGAACAAGAACGTTAAAGATGGCTGCCAGGCGCGGGAGCTGGAGGAGCTGCGCGACCAGCTGGGCGAGCTGAAGGAGAAGTACATCAGCCTGCGCATCCAGAGCGACGAGGCCGACGCCCACCACCGCCAACAGCTGGAGGAACGGCGGCGGCAGGAGGCGGAGTTGCAGCACGCCCACAGGCAGGAGGCGGAGCGTCTGGAGGGGCGGCGTCGCGACGAGCTGCTGCAGCTGGAGGCGGAGCTTCACAAGCAGAGGGAGAGGACGATGGCGCTGCTGGAGGAGAAGGACCGCGAGCTGGAGAGGCTGCGGCTCGCCGCCGCCAGCGGCCCCCCCGAGAGGAGGGAAGAGGAGGAGGAGGTGGAGGCAACGGAGGGCGACGCTGTCGGCCACGCCCTGCGGCGGGCAACGTCCAACGAGCCGGCGTTGCTTCTCTACTCCGAGCAGCTCGCCAGGATGGAGGTGGAGCTGGGGGGGCTGCGGCGGCAGAAGCACCGCCTGGAGGACGACGTCCACCGGCTGCAGGCTAAGCTAATCGCTAACGGCGAGCGGCACGAGGAGGAGGCGGAGCATCTGAGGGCGCAGCTGGACAAACTCATCCGGGATCAGAGCCGCGAAGGCGCCAACATGGAGTACCTGAAGAACATCGTGTTCCGCTTCCTGACGCTGCAGGACGCCGGCGGCAGGAAGCAGACGCTAAACGCCATCCTTACCATCCTGCACTTCAGCCCCCAGGAGAAGCAGAGTGTCGCCCGGCTGCAGGGGGCGCCGTGGTGGGTGGTGGGCAAACGGTAGCCAACACCCCCGAAGAAGAAACTAAATAAAACGCTTTCTGTCTGTCAACAAACAAACGACAGTCACTGTAAATAAAGATTCCACAAACACTTGGTGTGATTCTGTTTACCTTTAACATTTGGTTTTTTGAATTTGTCAAATTTAATAATATTTTTAATTTAATGAGGTTTATTAAAAAATATTGCCATTTTTATAATTTATATTCTTTCTCAATTTAAATGATTTTTTTATATTAATTTATCTTTAATATTGTATTATACTTTTATATTTATATTGTATTATTTAATATAATTTCAACAAAAAAATTCAAAACTTGTATTATTATTAAAATTTTATAATTCTGACTCAAAACATTTAAAATGTTTACATGAAAATGAATGCAGGTAAACGTTTTTATATTTGATAACTGGAATAGTAAAAATATTTCGTAATAAATTTTTATCAGTCCTTTCTAAAAACATTTTTTCTCATCTGAAATTCAAGAAAAAAAAAAAGAAACGTTCGAGTGATTCCGATTCTTTATTTCTCAAAACAAATAAATATCTACTGACAGTTTGCTAGTAAATAAAAGCGTTTACATTCAGCTGTGATAGAAAAATAACATCTGTTCAAATCTGTCAAACAATAAGAATCTAATTTAAAATTAGATTTATTTTTGTTAGAAAACGAGTCTTTTTTCAGTTCGGAGAAAAAAAAGGTTTTTATTTATCGGAGAAAAAAATCGGTTGTTTGTTCTAAACCTTGAGGGAGGAGTCACGGCTGAAACTCACGATGCAGACGGGAGCTCCTGATGCACTTGAACGCATCGCGGCAGTGGGCGGAGCCGCTCAGCTCAGGACCGCCTGCAGGTCGCCGGGCAATGACTCGACAATGGCGCTCACGAACCCGTCCAGCCGGTCCAGAACGCTGTCCTTCAGCTGCAGCTGCTGGCGCCGCGCCTTCACCTGGAACACACCTGAGTCAGACTGGAGCCCCGCCCATATCAGCGCCCCGCCCCTCTATTATGCCACTCCCAATCACCTGCTTCTCCCTGAGCTTCAGCACCAGGTCCACGATCTCCACCTCAGACTTGTCTCTGGTCCAGCCCAGCAAATCCTGGAGGGAACATCAGCTGTTAGCCCCGCCCCTTTAACGGCGCCCTGATGACATCAACGACACCTGACTCACAGCGTCACAGATGGCCTCCAGGTGGAGACTCTCCAGCTTCTGGCTCATCTCCCTGTGGCGATGTCGGTACCACCCGTCAAAGTTCTGACACCTGAGGAACTTCCTGTCAGGAGACAGGAAACAGGAAGTGGCTCTAGAACCCAACAGGTGGGCGTGGTCCCTCCCGCCCCACCCCTCGGCTCACCTGTACAGCCCTATCCAATCACCTTTGAGCGGCGAGGTGAGCTGGGGCCCGGCATGCTCCAGCGTGGCCAGGAAGTCGTCCTGACTGAAGGGGCGGATCTGGGGCGGAGTCTGGAAAACAAAACGCCTGGTGTGACATCAAGAGTGACATCATCGTGACATCATCGCCACTTCCAGTTTACCTTCCAGGGAGTGACGGATCTCTGAAGGGGCATCAGGCTGGCCATGTAGCGCTCCTGCCGAGACAGCGGAACGTCAGCAACACTTACCGACCAATCAGAGCGGCTGGCGGCTCACGGAGCGATCTGATTGGCTCACCAGGGGGATGATGAAGCTCTGCGTGAGCTCCAGCAGGTGTCTCCTCAGGATGACGCTCTGGACCTCCGACGGACGCTTCCTCTGGATGCCCTGCACACACAGACGGCGTTCTGCACTCTGATTGGTCAGGACTCACCTGTCCCTTGGCCCCTCCCACCTACCTTCAGCAGCCGTTTGATCAGGATCTTGTCTTTGTGCAGGAAGGTCCTGTAGGAAGTGTAGATGCCTGCAGACGGAAGTAAAGGTGTGTCAGGAGTGAAGCCCCACCCCCTGGTGAACGTGTCATCACCTCAGTCATGTGACCTGGTTTGGTGTCCAGCGCCTTCAGTTTGGACGGCTTCTTCACCTTCACCTGTTTGGGGAGGTCACCTGAAGAACAGGGTGGTGAGAGGCGGGGTGGGACAGGGGGCGGGGCCAGGCGGGGCATTCCCCTCTGGCGCATTCCAAACTTGTTTATGTACTTGTTTACTTGTTTACCTGCCATCTTCAATTCTCCCAGTCGGATCACGTGAGGCCAGTTCTGGAAGGTCTTGATGAAGAACGGGTTGGTGACGCCCAGGAGCACGCTGGGGCTGGACAACAACCAAACAAACAAACAATCAATGAATAAACTAATTAATGAATAAACAAACAAATAAACAAACAGACGTGTACAGCAGGTCCGTTCAGGTCCCTTCAGCTGTGTTCAGGTGTTTTTTGGTGTGTTAAGGTGCATTCAGGTAAATTATGGTGCATTATGGTGCATTAAGGTGCGTTCAGGGGCGTGGGACTCACGGGGCCTGGGTCCTGGTGGTGAACTCCCTGAACTCGCTGTCGTGGACGGTGAAGTACGGCCGGAAGTCGCAGCAGAACTTCAGCGGGCTGATGGAGCTGAGAGAGATGCTCTGGTTACCACGGCAACACTACCAGCACCTCCTGCTGTTTACGTGTTTATATAAATGGTTGCTGTGGAAACGTCAGCCCGGACATCAATATAATCCCGTTTTGAGAACGGAGCGTTCTGATTGGACGATACCTGATGAGAGCCAGAACGGTTTCCGAGGAGACGGTGGGCGACGGCGCCATGACGATCAGCGGCTCCCCCAGCAGCGTGAGCTCCCAGAGCATCTGCAGGTGCACAAGGACCGACTGGAAGCACCTGAGGTCAAAGGTCAGGATGAAAAAAAACAAAAACATTAAAAATCAATAATCAATCGTTGTGTGTTAATAATCAGGGTGGGGGGCGGACCTGAACAGGTCCAGCTCGTGGATGGTGGGCAGGAGGGTTGGAGCCGGCAGGAGGTTCTGGGGGTCGAAAAAAAACTTTATTGTTCGTTCGTGCTGACTCAGTGATGAAGCCCCGCCCCTTCCTGACCTCAGTGGGCGTGTTCCTGACGGGACTTCCTCCCAGTTTGTCCGATTTGGAAGGAATTCGAACCTAAAAAAACAACAACATACATTTAATTCACTGTAATTCACAAGCCCCGCCCCCCCAGACAGACCAAGCCCCCCCTCCCCCACACCTGTAAGACCACGCCCATCACTGGCAGGTTGAGGGTCTGTCCAGGAACGGGTGGCGGCCATTGGTCGATCTCGTTACACACTGTTAGGACGGAAAACAACCTCAGCAGTGATGTCATAAGGCTCCAATCTGATTGGCCCGGTGCTGTGACGCGAGCATGACATCATCACCTGTCTCCAGGACCGGTTCCAGCTTGTCGAAGAACTCGGGTGCGATGATCTGCAGCAGCGAATGGAACAGGTGGACGTACGGGAACCGGGACACCAGCACCAGGGACTGAGGGCAGAGTCACATGACCAGTCAGCAGCCAATCAAATGGGACGTGAGGGGGGGAGGGGAGGGGGAGTGACCTCTGACCTTCTGGAAGTACCCTCTCTTCACAGAGACGTCCTTCACTTGTCTGAAATACACGTAACCGAAGAAGTGGGACGCCTCGGCCTGCAGGGACAGAGGGACGTGATGAAGATGAAGATGATGATGATGATGATGATGATGAGGGCGTGTCCTCACCTGCAGGGCGACGGGAGCGTCGCCGTTGTAAACGTCTTCTCTGACCTTTGGAGCCCTGCGACCGACCGACTGACGCAACCGGAAGCTGAACTGAGTGTCCCCAAGGCATCCTGGGAAATCAGGTGTGACCTTCAACCCTTCGCACACACACACACACACACACACACAGACGGCTAATCAGCTGTACTTACCTGAGTAAGAGTCTGGGAAGGACAGGTAGCAGATGCTGGTTTTCTGATAAAGATTAGAGAGAATCAGGATCAATAAACTCATCAATACGCTGATTGATAATCAGAGGACAGCTGACTTACCTCTTTCTCTGTGAGTTTCACGTCCTGAGGATAAACCAGCTGAAAACACACACACACACACACACACACACACACACACACACACCTGAGTGACTAGAGAGGTAATATTTTAAAATGACAGTTTTTCTAATGGAGTTCTGTTCGTGTCAATAATCAAATAAATTAACGAACCCAAAAGGGTCAGATACACAAGAATATAGTTCAAATTCACTAAATTATGTCCAGGACTTCAAAAATAACTAATAATATTTTACATTTAACGTGTTTACTTCAGCTGCCAGCTTCAAAGAGCAACACACGCTCACACAGAATGAACCCCCACCGGACTCCATTTAAAACAACAGAAATTTAACTTTTGTCCGCTTGTTTATGTACCACGATTAAGTCTCATGACAAGTCAATTTTATTCTTATTCATGATTAGACCATAATGTTAACATCGGCTGTTAAAACGGGATGTAAACATGAGCTGTTGTCATGGAAATAGTTCGATGCCCCATTCACCCCAAAGGATCATTGAAATCATTCACGACGTTTATAGTTCATCAATATTTTTTAATCAAAATGATTCCCGTCGTGTTAATCAATAATTTATTCATTTATCTATGGTTTTATTTGTGCCGTTCATTGCCGGCTGATGCTAACATGCCAAGCTAACGACGCTCCCACCTCGATGGCCTGCCCGAGCTCCAGGTCGAAGGTCACCACACACACGCACTCCAGCCACGAGGAGAAGCGGGCCCACGGACGGCGGCTGTCCCCACTGTCCGCCGCCTCACGGCGGAGCGAAGCGGCGAAAGGGTCCGTCATGACGGCATCGGAGCTCCGCGTACTCTGCGGCTCATCCTCGGCTCCTCCATTGCAGGTGGAGACGAGCGACGAAGAGGACCTCTGGGGGCCCCTAGCGGCGGACACCGGTAAATACAGAAATATGACGTAGTGGGGTAACATAACACAACGTACACATACAAGCATTAAAAACGTGGAAGCACGACTCGTATTTGACTGTTTTTATAGAGTAAAGAGTAAATAATACGTCATATAATTATTTATACAGTCGCTATAACTTTTTTGGATGAACAGTTCCGTTTTAGTTGAAAAATAAAAGCTCGCATTTGCTTCCCTCGTCTGCTGCTGACTTATTTTGAAAAACCGCTCAACGGATATTTGCAGAGGAAGTTCCGGTAATCTACTTTTCAAAATAAAAGCCTGTGTTTCTTTCTCTCGGTAGTTATATTTTGAAAAGCCACTCACCGGATGTGACCAGAGCACGTTCCGGTTGTAACACCACCGCGGACCCCTGACAGCCGGCTCAGTCTCTCCGTTCCTCCCGGACAGATCAACATGTCGGCCGACCCTTGCTCCTTCGCGTCCCTCGGCAGGTGCGCCACCAAACACCTGAACCTCACGCTCCACCTGGACTTCGTCAGACACGTCATCAGAGGGAAGGTGGAGCTGACGGTGGAGGCTCTGGAGGACCGGTTCTCCGCTCTGGTAACGTGAAGGGCTCCCGGTGCGGCTCCGTGTTAGCCGCGGTGGCTAACGGAGCCGATGAATGAATGAGTCTTAGATTTCAGACCGTATTTATTGTCCGTGAAGGGGTCCATCAATAAACCGATGGTTTCTAATATTTAATCACTTTAATGTTCTTAAATTAATTCTTAGTTATAAATTATCCATACTGATTATAATTAAAAATTTTATTCATACGTTTTAGACACATTTATTTAAAGTGGCGCATCTCAGTTTGAGTTTTAATGAAGTAGTTTTGCTACTTTTTTTTCGTCATTTCCGGCTGAATTTCGTCTCAGCGTAAAAACGCGGAAGCGACATCTTTGTAAATAATAATGTGGACTAAATCAATTCTACAAAATTGAATCAATTCATCTTAACACAAATAAAATTATAGTTGTAGAGAAATATATAAAATAAAACATAAAAGCTTAAATGGAAAAAAAAACTGCAGGCAGGCAAACAAAAAATTAAATATATTTTTATTCTGATGACGTCACTGCTTCAGGCTGGCTCTGTCTGGACTTGGTAACTCATGTTAAACAGGTGTGCTTACCTGTGATCAGGTGATTGATGTATTTATAATCTGCAGTTTACTCAGTGAACATCTCAGGTTTATTCCCTGGACTTTGACTTGCAGGCTGTCTATCAGCAGGCGTGTGCGGCCTGACGGGGCTGATATCAATCTCATTAATCAAACTTGATTGATCTGCTGCAGACTTTGGACACCAGAGACCTGAAGATCATCTCCGTGAGCGCAAATGGCCAGGCGGCGCGCTTTACGATGGGCCCCAAACACAGCTTCAAGGGGACGCCGCTGGACGTGGCGCTGCCTTTTGACCTCTCCAGGTGACGTCTCCTCCTCCTCGGTCTAATGCGTGACACCCATTGAGCGCGGCGTGCGGCTAACGTGTTGCTAACATGTTTGCGTTTCCCACTGTCCAGAGGGCAGCACGTGGTCGTGGAAGTGACCTACGAGACGTCGCCTTCGGCGAAGGCGCTGCAGTGGCTCACGCCCGAGCAGACGGCCGGGAAGAAGCAGCCGTACCTGTTCAGCCAGTGTCAGGTGAGCAGACGGTTAACTTTCTTCACTTCCTGTTTGTTTCACAAACGAGCGACGGTTAGCAGGAAGTGGCTTACTCAAGGACAGGAAGTAGTTTATGCAAGGACCAGTGAAACCACAGCAGCTCTCGTGTTGAATCCCCAAACTCACCACTGTTCCCTGTGCCTTGTCTTGCAGGCGCATCACTGCAGGAGCATGATCCCCTGTCAGGACAGCCCGTCCATCAAACACACCTACTACGCCCAGGTAATGCCCGCCTGTCGGCCTGCCTGTCAGAGTGACCCGAGCGTTGTCTGACAGGTGCATCTCGTCTGTCCGACATGTCTCCTTTCGTCCTGTGACCTGCGTTTTGTCTCTCAGGTGTCCGTCCCTAAAGACTTGGTGGCGGTGATGAGCGCCATCAGAGACGGACAGGAAGTGGACCCCCAGGACAACAACCGGTCCATCTACAGGTTCCGCCAGCCGGTGGGTCCGCTCTCATTCGCTGATTAACCAGGAAGTGGTTCTAGTTCTGGTTGCTAACCGGTTTGACCTTTGACCCCAGGTGCCCATGCCGTCCTACCTGATCGCCATCGTGGTCGGGGCTCTGGAGAGCAGGTAAGTCGTCCTCGCCTCGCCTGAGCGGCGATCCCGGCTCCACCTGCGGCAGGTAAACATCTCTGTGCTCTGATTGGTCGACAGGGAGATCGGACCCCGGTCCAGAGTCTGGTCGGAGAAGGAGCTGGTGGACAGAGCGGCGTTCGAGTTCTCAGAGGTAAAGAAGCGGTGCAAACAAACGTTTTGACGTGTTTCCATGTTACCATGGTGACACGTGGGCGTTGAACTCACAACCTCCCGTCAGACGGAGACGATGCTGAAGACGGCAGAGGAGCTGGCGGGGCCGTACGTCTGGGGCCAGTACGACATCCTGGTTCTGCCCCCGTCGTTCCCCTACGGGGGGATGGAGAACCCGTGTCTGACCTTCACCACGCCCACGCTGCTGGTGCGTACTCACACACACACACACACACAAAATGGGCGGGGCCCTCACTGACCAGCTGTTTGTCGTCTCTCTACAGGCGGGGGACAGGTCTCTGTCCAACGTGAGTCCCTCTAACGCCTCCTGTCTCCGCCGGTGGATGTTTGATTCGCGCCGTGGCGCCATCACTCGCTCTCCTGTCCTTCTTCCTGTCAGGTGATCGCCCACGAGATCTCCCACAGCTGGACCGGGAACCTGGTGACCAACCGGACCTGGGAGCACTTCTGGTACGCGTTTGACTCCGCCCCCCCCAGTGGATGCAAGCGTGGGGCGTTTCCATGGCGATAACCGCCTGACTTCCTGTCTTGCTCAGGTTGAACGAGGGTCACACGGTCTACCTGGAGCGCATGATCGGCCAGCGGCTGCAGGGGGAGCAGTTCAGGCAGTTCAAGGCCGGGGGGGGCTGGAAGGAGCTGCAGGACTCGGTGAGGACCCGACCCCATCTGGGTTTGAGCCCCCAACCCATCCCGGTTCCTGACTTCCTGTGGGCGTGTCCCTCAGGTGAACACCTTCGGAGCCAACAACCCCCTGACCAACCTGGTGCCCTCCCTGGAGGAGGTGGACCCTGACGACGCCTTCTCCTCGGTGCCCTACGAGAAGGGCTTCGCCCTGCTCTACCACCTGGAGGAGCTGATGGGGGGCCCAGGTAAGACCCCCGCACACCTGGACCCTGAGCCCGCCCCCTCCTGACCCGCCTCGTCTCTTCCCACCCCCCTCAGAGGTGTTCATGGGTTTCATCAAGTCCTACATCCAGATGTTTGCCTACGGCAGCGTCACGTCGGACGAGTGGAAGTCCTACCTGTTCACCTACTTCAAGGAGAAGGTAGGACCAGGAAGTGGGGCTCTGACCCCCCTTACCCGGCCTAATCCCCCATGACCCGTCTGACCCCAGTTTCCTGTTTGTGCCTCAGGTTGACATTCTGAACAAGGTCGACTGGAACGCCTGGATGCACACGCCCGGGATGCCCCCAGTTAAACCCCAGTGAGTGGACCTCCTCAGACCTCCCCCAGGTCTACCAGACCTCCCCCAGGTCTACCAGACCTCCCCCAGGTCTACCAGACCTCCCCCAGGTCTACCAGACCTCCCCCAGGTCTACCAGACCTCCCCCAGGTCTACCAGACCTCCTCTAAACCCCTGTGTTGTGTTCTTCCGATGTGCTTCAGGTACGACACCACGCTGGCGGACGCTTGCATCGCTCTGTCCCAGAGGTGGATAAAGGTAAGACCTGGACCTGCCTGTCTTAGTTTCTCATGATGGGACTCAAACTTCCAGCCTGGCGCCCCCCCTCAGGCCAAAGACCAGGACCTGAGCAGCTTCAAGGAGTCCGATCTGAAGACGCTGTCGTCCCACCAGGTCATTGAGTTCCTGTCCCTCTTGCTTCAGGAGGTAAACCCCTCAGACCACTAGAGTCCACTAGAGACCACTAGCGTCCACTACAGACCACTTCCTGTCCCCTCAGGATCCTCTTCCTCTGACCCACGTGATGAAGATGCAGGAGGTCTACAATCTCAATGCCTACATGAACAGTGAGATCCGCGTCAGGTGAGGGTCTCTCTCTCTCTAAGACCCGCCCCGTCCAGCTGCACGGCAGCTGCTGATTGGCTGTTCTCACCCCAGGTGGCTCCGGCTGTGCGTCCGCTCCAGGTGGGAGGAGGCGGTTGCCACGGCGCTGAAGATGGCGACGGAACAGGGCAGGATGAAGTTCACGCGGCCGCTGCTCAGGTGCGTTACCACGGCGACATTTCTGCAGAAACTTCAAGTTTTGTTTCAAATTTAATTTTGATTTTTTTTTTTTCCCCAGGGAAGTTTTTAACTTTGACAAATACCGGAAAGAAGCCGTGTCAGCGTTTGTGGCTCACAGGGGGACGATGCACCCAGTGACCGCCGGCCTGGTCGCCAAGGACCTGAAGGTGGACACCAGCAGTCTGTAAAACCAGACCGGTCTGTAACCATGGGAACCAGACGAAGTCGTTCTGAGACAGAATCAGTCTTTTCAAATTTTTTCATTTTCAAATATTTTGAGTTTCAGCAGAAAAGAAAAACGATTTCATAAATAAACGTCTGAAACGAAAAGGTTTTCTGTCTTGTTTGATTTTAAAGATCATCTGTGGTTCAGAGTTTAAATAAATGCTTGACGTTTTTACGCACAGGCAGAAAAGTTTGACAATTTCAGAAACAAACATTGAACATAAAAACGGTCACCGGATGGGCTCTGAACCAACAACCTGAAGGTTCCGTTCAGGATCTCCATCTGTTAACAAACAGGAAGGGTTGCAGCACAGATGCAGAATCCTCTGTCTACAACATTTGTTTTGAAATTTAATCATTTTCCTGTATTTAATTTTTTTTAAATCAAAATTTCAAATTCAAAATGTCTTCTTTACCATTTTTTGACAGCAAAAAACAAGATTTCAATTCAGTTGAGATTTATTTTTATTTATTAGAAATAGAAATTATTAGAAAGAGTTGCATGAATATTTTAACTGGTTGTTTTGTGATTAACTATAAATTATTTTTAAAAATTAAAGTGATGTCATAATTTATAACAATTTATAAATCATAATTTCATCTGGATCAGTCGTGTTTACAGAGGAAATTGAATTTTTTAAAGGAATTAGAGATGTTCTGTTAACAAGATTTACTCAAACATTCAAACTAAATAACTGATGAACTACATATCCCAGGTTCCCCAGCTGTAGTTGATCCACTAAATGTCACAAAATCCACCAACAGACAAACAGCCGCGTGACAAGAAACGGAAACGAGGATCCCCAAAAAACAGAACCTCCAAAAAACAAAGGTTGGAGCTCACCTGAGTAGGACAGGTGTGGTGCCCTCCCTGGTCGCTCCAAAGACACCCCCGTGTTGACCGGTCCGAATTGTTCCACGAATGTTTTTGTAGGATCAGCAGATTCTAGACCCCCCCCCCACCTTAATGAAGGTGAGTGACCACGCCCCCCTGACAGGTGAATCCGGACGATTAATTAACGATCATCCTTACCGGTCACGGTGGGAAAATCACCTGTGAGAACAGTTTGTTTTGTTTGTATCTGTGGACACCTTGAATTATTATTATTATTTATCTGATACATTAATGAGCTTTAATTCCAAAAACTAATTATTTAACTGTTAATATTAACAGTTATATATTATAAATATTAACTTAACATTTATAACGTATAAATGATGAAGTTCAACTTTAATCGTCTTTCATAAAAAATAAAAATAAAAAATCTGACGTTTAACCTAATTTTGTCCTCAAATATGACGTCATAATGACCAAAATAAACACAACACGCTCCAGACCAGTTGGGGGCGCGCATGCGCAGACAACCATTGAAGAAGAAGAGGAGGACGAGGAGGAGGAGGAGGAAGAAGAGGAGGAAGAGCTCCAGGTGGAGGAAGAGGAGGCGTCCCGTCCGTCGGTGTCCAGAGAAGAGCGGCCGCCATGTTAACCAAGAAGCCCGGAGCCTCGGTCCTCCCGACGGGTGAGCACCGCGTCTGTAGCCGCTGTCAGGGCGCCCGGACCCGGTCAGAGTAGCGGGACACGCCGCCGGTCGTCCCCCGGTTAGCTGCGCTTTGATCCGGCCTCACCAGCCGGAGGGGAGGCTGGGGGAGCTGCGGCTAACGGACGGCTAACTGACGGCTCGGCTTCAGGGGCTTTAAACGTTAAACCATCATCAATAATCCCAACCTTTAATCCGATTAGCGGAAACGAGCTCGCGACCGATCGATCAACCCGTCTTCTTCTCCGGGGTTTATTTTTAGCTAGCGCTAGTTAGCTGCTAGCTCGCAGTGGTCGGGACTCTGGGTCACCTGAAGTCCTCCCGGAGTCCCACCGCCCGAACCGGTACCGAGTCACGACGGATCAATAACCCGCTGCACGCGCGCTGACGTCACCCCGTGAAAACAGAGTTTATTATTCCCAAAGAACGTTAGCAGCAGGCTAACAGTAGCAGGAACAGGCTTCCTGCCGATGAGAGAGAATGTAGCGTTTATAACAGATGACAGTAACGTGACCAGTGTTTATAACATGATATTGACGCGAATACAATGTTTATAACAGATGACATTAAAGTGAATACAGTGTTTATAATAGGTGACAGTAACGTGAATACAGTGTGTATAAGACGGATGACATTAGCATGCATGTAGTGTTTATAACAGACGACATTAACACGAATAGTGTTTATAACAGACAGATGACAAACATGAATACAGTGTTTATAACAGACAGATGACAAACATGAATACAGTGTTTATAACAGACAGATGACAAACAATACAGTGTTTATGACAGATGACATTAACATCAATATAGTGTTTATAACAGACAGATGACATTAACATGTAGTGTTTATAACAGATGATATTAACATGAACACAGTGTTTATAACACACAGATGACCACAACATAACTGCGGTGCTAAGCTAAGCTAACTTGTTGCCCCCCCCCTCTGTTTCCAGGGAAACCGGGTGAGGTGCTGGGCGGCACTAAGACGACATCACCTGTCGCTCTGCCGCGGCTTCACAACAACAACCACAACCCCGTGACCGTCAGTGATTATTGATTACCTCCAGTTAGATGAAGACACCTGACGCTTTGATCAGTTTGGCGTATTGATTATGTACTGATGATACATGTTTGTAAGAAGTCAGATCAGATGAATATGAATTTGACTGCTGGCCTATTGATCACTGATCAGTATTTCCAAAGAGGACAAAAGAACCTTTTTTACATGAGGTGAATTTAAAGTCCTGTCTGTGCTAACGATCGACCAATCAGTGGATCAAAGATCAATTCAGCTTAATTTAGCTTAAAGGAAACAGAAATTAATTGTTGGCACAAGATAAGATACACCTTTAGTAGTTCCACAGTGGGGAAACTTCCAAATCAAAGGAAGAGACAGAAAACGTTGACGCCAGGACGCGTGTAGCGACGGTTAGCAGTGGGACTGTTAACCTGTGGCTAGCATGCTGTCCACATTTCAGTCTGCTGTCAGCTCTGAGCAGCAGTCAGCTGTAGCTGCAGGCTAATAATAGCCGCAGGCTCTGAGATGCTTTAAACAGCTGATTGGTTTATAGGCCGCTGTGAAGGACGCACTCAGGAACCCAGGAGCTGAGTTAGCGCTGGTTTACTGCCCCCGTTAGCGATAGCAGGACATAAAGACACATGAATCAGTTGTTATTAACTGTAATCAATAACTAATCAATGACTCGCTCCTCCTGGTCTTCAGGGCATCCCTAAAGCTGTGGTGTCGGACGCCGTCCAGCTGTCGTCGCAGCTGTTTGAGGACAACAAGCGTCCAGTGCTCACCTCCCAGCCCAACGGCCTCGCCCCCATTAGCTCCACCCGCCAGGTGCTACCGCCGCCGGACCGCCATACCGCTGCCTCAGACCCCGCCCGTCACTGCCGGCAGGGCAGCGCCGCCTCCAACAAGACGACAGACAGCAAGCCAAAGTCCACCGCCATGACACCAGAGCAGTCCATGAAGCAGTTCATGTCCAAGATGTCATCATTCGAGCACCACGAGGTGTTCAGCTACCCGGAGGGTGAGTGGGCGTGGCCTCCATTGGTGGACAGTCGCAAACCCGTCACCTGTAGTGGCGACGACTGGGGTTCTTACGACTTTCTTGTTTTATCCTCAGTGTTCTTTGTTGGTCCGAATGCCAAGAAGAGGTCAGGGGTGATGGGCGGAGCCAACAACGGTGGCTATGACGACGATCAGGGGTCCTACATCCACGTTCCCCACGACCACATCTCGTACCGCTATGAAGTTCTGAAGGTCATCGGCAAGGGCAGCTTTGGACAGGTCCGGTATAGTGGTAGAACTAGTAACACTAGTACTGCTGGTACTACTAGTGCTACTAGTACTGCTACTGGTCTTTATCCTGAGAGTGCTCCTTCTCCTCCTGCAGGTGGTGAAGGCCTTCGACCACAAGACCCAGACCCACATCGCCCTGAAGATGGTCCGCAACGAGAAGCGCTTCCACCGCCAGGCGGCGGAGGAGATCCGCATCCTGGAGCACCTGAAGAAGCAGGACAAGGACTCCACCATGAACGTCATCCACATGCTGGAGAACTTCACCTTCCGGAACCACATCTGCATGACCTTTGAGCTGCTCAGCATGAACCTGTACGAGCTCATCAAGAAGAACAAGTTCCAGGGCTTCAGCCTCCCGCTGGTCAGGAAGTTTGCCCACTCCATCCTGCAGTGCCTGGACTCGCTGCACCGGAACCGCATCATCCACTGCGACCTGAAGCCTGAGAACATCCTGCTCAAGCAGCAAGGGCGCAGCGGCATCAAGGTATGCCCGGAGGACAAGGGTCCACGCGTTGTGTCACGACGCCCAGGCGTCCATTCATAGACCGTTCTGTCCATCTGTCCTCAGGTCATTGACTTCGGTTCCAGTTGTTACGAACATCAGAGAGTCTACACCTACATTCAGTCCAGGTTCTACCGAGCACCAGAGGTCATCCTAGGTGAGGGCAACCCACGATTCTAACTTGTTGGGTATTGCCTTAGCTTGTTGGGTATTGCCTTAGCTTGTTGGGTGTTTCTTTAGCTTGTTGGGTATGCCTTAGCTGTGGCTGACCTGTGTCCAGGTTCTGACTGGTTCTGACTGGTTCCTGTCTTCCAGGCTCCAGGTATGGGATGCCCATCGACATCTGGTCCCTGGGCTGCATCCTGGCAGAGCTACTAACAGGTTACCCGCTGCTACCGGGCGAAGACGAAGCCGACCAGCTGGCCTGCATCATCGAACTCCTGGGTATGCCGAGCCAGAAGCTCCTGGACGCCTCCAAAAGAGCCAAGAACTTTGTGTCATCCAAAGGGTATCCACGGTACTGCACCGTCACCACGCTCCCAGAAGGCACCACAGTGCTGAATGGCGGCCGTTCGCGAAGGGGTAAGGTACGCGGCCCGCCGGGCAGCAAGGACTGGAGCGCAGCGCTGAAGGGCTGCGACGACCCGCTGTTCCTGGACTTCCTCAAGCAATGTTTGGAGTGGGACCCCACCCTCAGGATGACCCCCGGCCAGGCACTCCGCCACCCGTGGCTGAGGCGGCGACTACCCAAACCCCCAGCAGGAACCACCACCACCGCTGAAAAGACCTCGTCCAAACGGAGTACCGCCCCTGACAGCGCTATCACCTCTATCTCCAAGCTTGCCAGCACCTCATCCACCACCGTGGCCTCCTCCGCCAAAACCAGGACTAACTTAGCGGCGATTACCGATGCTAACGGGAACATCCAGCCCAGGACAGTTCTGCCCAAGCTGGTCAGCTGAGAGTTAGCCCGTTAGCCTGTTAGCCGTGAGTTGGAACTGGTTGAAATCGGTTTGTCCGGTTCCTGGGAGCTTCTGGTTGTTGGGTGTTGGTCCTCACGGCGGTGGACTTGGGTTCAACGCGATCGAAGCTGAGCTAAAGGATATTTTACACGTTCAGACTCAGATTCAAGTTCAAACAGTTGCAGACAGGAAGTGACCTCATCAAAAGGTTGTTCAGACAATCAGAACACGTCAGTCCAAATGCGGTGGTGACCCAGGACACAAGGCTTTTGTTTCCAGCTCAAAATCTGATCAAACGATCGATTGATCGATTGATCAGACAACGAAATCAGCTCCCAGGTTAGGGTTATTGATCAGTCAAGTGTTGATCAGATTTAATCTGATGATACCGAGGTAACGATTAGCGTGCTAATCTCATTTTCATATCATCCTGAATTCTCATAATAAATCCAAAATGAATCTGTTAGCTGGCTAGCACTCTTTGCTAGCTGCTGTTTCACAGTCTGTAGCTAGCCTGTGCTAGCTCTGTACCTGTCAGCCAGCTAACTGTTACCTGGCTAGTCACTGCTACCGCTACTTGTATAGCGGACACTTTGCTACCTTTTTACCTTTTAACCAGCTAGCAGTTAGCCTAGCAAAGGTTTTAATTCATCGGCTAGGTATAGCTGGCTCACAATAGGCCTTTTTTGGCAGTCTGGGGGCTAGCCGTAGCCTTTGTTATCTGTAGCCTGGTTGCTGTTCACTGCCAAGCCTTACCAAGCACAGGTTTAGAGTTTAGCGGTTTTAATTTTTGTGACGCTACAGAGGTGGGAGGGGCTAAAAGATGTGTTCGTGTTCTGACGTAACGTGGGTACGGAAACTGTGAGGGTGAAATGAAGCTATTGTGACGGGTCAATGTTTTCAGGTTAAACTAATCTGGATTATCTTGTTAAAGTCTGACGCGTAAAATATTTGGATAATTTTAAATGTAAAAACAAGATCAGCTAGTTAGCTCAGTTAGCTGTTGCTAGCATGTTAGCTTCAGACGAGCTACATTGTGTCTGTATTTTATCAGCGCGGTCACATCACTAGAATATCCTTCATACGGTCCACGATCGGTTTTATTCAAGAACTGATTGATTGATTGATTGGATGATAAATGGATTAAAACAGAATTTGGTCCCAATCTGAACAAAAAAAGATTTTTATTCTGATGGTTTATTGTAACTTAACCCAGCAGTAAACTTTAGTTCCACTAAAAATAGACTGGATTACAGTAGACATAATTAGATTACACCTGACCTAGTGGCATCATGCTGGTTTAGATTAGATTTAATTAGATTAGACTGACTAAACTGGATTTTATTAGAAAAAATTAGATTGGAATAAAGTGTCTATGGTGCACTGGCCTCACGCCCTCAGTCAGCTGGGATGGTCTCCAGCTCCCCACGACCCGCCACGGCAGATAAATTGGTTGTAGATGAATGAATAAACTGGATTAGATTACAGTATATGAAAAGTAGATTAAACTAAACTGGTTCAGACTAAACTGGATTAAATTAGACTAAACTGGATTAGATGAGAAAAAACTGGATTAGATTCCTATAGTGTTCGTGGTCAATTGTTTTAAAAAACTCCAGATGGAAGGAAAATTAATATTGATCTGATCACCAGGGTTCAATGGTTAGTGATTATTGTCCCAGTTTATACATTTTTAGATAACTTGATGAGATCTATCAATAATCAAATGAATGGTGTAGGATAATCAATTCTGATCACTAGAATAACCGGGTTCAGGTACAACCTGGACCAATATTCATCAATGACACAGAACATGACCAAAATTGGTTTAAAAATATATTGATTCTCCATTGATCTTTGGGAACTTCACAGGTGCAGCACAGAGAAACCTGATATTGATCCGTATCAATCAACTTCTGTTAATTAGTTTAAAAAGAAATTGATAAACAGCCTTAGAGTCGAGCTTCAGATCAATGCTATTAATTGGTGATAATGATTCTGCCTGCATCAGATTCTCATTTGAGCTCAGAGGGTGAATGATCCCAGGTGATTGATCAGGTGAGTGTATGAAGGATATTTTAATGGACTGATCACTTAGCAGTCATTGATCTTGGATTGATTGGAACATATATATATATGTTAAAATGTCCGATCTGTTTATTGAACAATTCATTGATGTTGACACCGGTCAGATTACAGAGAAGGTGATTGATCAGGTGTTCAATTGATCAGGGTCACCTCAGCCAATCAAATGTACCGATGTGACTGAGCGCTGATGTCATCACAGACAAATCAATAATGGAGAAACAACCGATGATCAGTAGATCAGTATCAGTATATAGGATTGATCCGTCTAATGGGGGGGGGGGGTCTTATTTATTTATTTACTACAGTTGAGTATTTATTGATCTGATCTACACTGATCGTGTGTGTGCGAATGTTTGACACACAACGATCACCTGATGAAGGAGGAGGAACGGTGGTCATGGTAACATGTCCGAACGAAATCGGCGCAACGAAACTGACGATTTAAAACGCACAGATGCTAACCGCTCCACCCACCTCAGGGGAAGCCCCGCCCCTCCGGAACAGGAAATGGGAAGCGCCTTGAAGGAGGAAGTGGGCGGGACGGTTCCTGTCTGACGGTTGATCTCTAAGGATCAGATTGGTTGTGTTTGGTTTTTTTGTTTTTTTTTAATGAAACGACAGCTGACAGTCGTAACTTCGTGCCTTCAGTTAGTCATTGCCAAGCCACACCCCCAAATCACAGACCAGTGATGTCATCAAAACATGTTTGAGGTCAGTTAACGCGTCTGTAGCCGTGACTCAGTGATGTCATAGTTAACGTTGAATCCATCAGGTTGTGACGGCGATTAAACTCAAACATGAAATAATTTTTGTTTACCTCTTTATCAGAAATCAGCCGATTCATCGATCAATCGATTGGTTTATTAGACGAAACCGGAACCAGCAGTTCTGATCTGTTAGCGGTTTAAAGTCTGTCCAATAAAATGGTGTCAACTTTCGAACGTTTTTACAGCTAGTCGAACGACGCTAACGTGTGTGTGTGTGTGTGCGCGTGCGTGTGTGTGAGATGAAGGGGCGTGGCTGCACAAATCAACCACCTGTCACGTTTTGCCTCAGGACAGACGGGCAATACCTGCTGGCGACAGGGCTAAGCTAACACCCGTGGACTGCTAGCGCCTAGCCACTAGCTGCTGCACTGACATTTACTTTACAGTGAAGCTAACACTAGCCTTCTGCTAACTGACAGCAAGTAGCACTGAACTTCTTTCAGGGGGGTGGTGCTCATGTAAGCTGTTAGCATTAGCATAAATATAGAGTATTTCATGTTGGTACCTCAGACAGCTCAATTAGCATTATTAGCGTTGCCGTTGTAATTGTGGCTAACACCCAGGGCATTTGGTTGAATCTACCAAAGTGCTTTTTTTTTCCAGTGCTAGCTGAGAGCTAGCAGTTTAGACAGGAAGCTAGGAAGGGAGGCTAACAGGAAGATAACAGAAGGTCAGTCAGAGGTGAAGTTTGCCTGTCAGACGTTGTCGAGGGATAAACCGTACACTTGATATTTTTTATTAACGGCTGACCTCTCAGAAAAAAATATCAGAAAAAGAGCTGTAGCCTAATTAGCTTGCTAACTCGTTAGCATGCTAGCCACTGAGCCATGCAGCTCCTGTCGGGAAGCTGTTAGCGTAAAGCTACGCTGTATTCACGTGACGTTTGCCAGCTGTTCTGGGTTTTTTTTGGTGGATTTTATCTGTAAATAATTTTGAAAATGTTTGAAAAATAAAGTTTTGAGGGTTTGAATTTGCTGCTGTGCTTCACGGCAGCCAGTTTTACAGCGTTCTTTATCTACTGTACAGAAGTGGACAGTTTTCTAGTGAGCCTTTGTTAAATTTTATTGTGGTGGAAAAAAATAATTATTACTATTGTTAATAAAACTTTTATTGTTCACGTTTGTCTGTTTTTGTTTCAGCTCCTTTAATTCACCATGAAATCGAAATTTAAATTGCAACTTTGTGCCAAAGCCTCGTTTTCTACTGTTAAATAATTTAATTAATAATTTGAATTTCCTTAAATTGGGAAATTCAAAATGTTACATTTAATCTTTAATACCTGTATGTTACGTTTACTGATAAATGAAGTCCATGCGCCGCTCCTTCTGAACAAAAGCAGCGAAAACAATCATATAGTAAGGCAAGGTGAGCGTGAAACAAATGAATGGGGTTAGTTTACTGTCACTTCTTCTACGAAGAATCCTTGGCCGAATCCCTGGGATCACCAGCGCCCCCTACCATGAGGCAGGAGAACTACGTGCCTCATTTAGTGCCTTTTCCCAGCGGTTTCAGGACCGCTCAACTCCAGAAAGATGTTACACACATACAGTTATGGACAAAAAAAACACTACATTATATACATTAGCTAAATTATGGGAATTTAGTTCATAGATCAAACGTGTTTGAACATTTTAATAGCGACATATAGAGAGATAGCAATACAGTCTCACTGTTTAGCTACCAGCACAGCTAGTGGAGTCATTGATCAATCCATGGTGATCAATGACTCACCACAGGTCTCTTATCAGGATTTCAGAGGTAAATATGAAAATACTGAGATTTTGTGTGAAAATAATCTAAAATTGGTGACGTTAAACAGAAAATAACTTTATAATACGCATCACTGGATAAATATAACCATTTAATTTATTTTGTCCATTTTTATTGTTTTTCTGTCATGACAACAGGTGAGGCCGTGCCTCACCTTCTAGAAATGTTTCCATAACGGAGCGTCAAAGTCCCCCATCCTGATTGACCTGAGTCGTCTGAGTTGGGCCTGAAGGAAAAACACCCACGGAAAGTCGCTGATTAGCCCCCCAGCACAGACGCTTGATCTACCGTCAGATGGCAAAATGACGTTTAGACCCCACCCTCACCTGCTCACCCCCCCTTACCTACTCACCTGGCTGGAGGTCCAGACGCTTCCTGTCGGACACATCTTGAACGGCCATCTTCCCCATCAGGACCTCATTCCACAAAACGTTCCAGGACACCTGGACTCTGGATGTTTGGTCTCCAACAACCGTCATATCCGGGAGAGTGACGTCATCACGGGCTGTGGCCCACGCAATTTCGTGGAATGAGGAAGGCACCGCGACCCGACACTCGTCCTCACCTGCTGCGCATCAACACACCTTCTCTCACCGGACGTGACGTCACAGTTTTAAAGTCCTCCACTCCAGCATGTCGGAACCCGTAAGCAGAACGCGAGGGGCGGGTGACGTACCGGCGCAGAACAGCCCCGCGCGCACCTGACACCGGACAGTCACACACGTGCACTTTGAGCTCCATTCATTCCTTCATTCAGCTTCTCAACCTACGTTTCCGCGTCACGTGGGTTGTCTGAGCCTATCCCAGCTGACCTACGGGCGGGAGGCGGGGAGCTCGAACCCGGAACCAATGAATGAATGAAGTTCAACAGCAGCTGCTGTAGTTCAGCGGTTCGTCCACTAGGCGTCAGCAGAGGAGTGACGTCACTGAGGCCAGAGGAGCAGAGGAATCACGTGACGTGTGAACGGCGCTGCTTTTCTTCCATCAACTGTCAGAAATAAATGTATTGTAATTAATTGATTTATTGTTATGAATTTATTGTTATTTATCGATTCAATTTGATTTTCACCAAGAGCAACAAATTCAAACAGACCAACGGTTTTTGTTTCAATCACATTTTTATTAAATCTATAATAATAAAACATTGACCACATGACTTCTGTGAGGTGTCCGATCGGATGAGGAAGATGAAGAGGAGGGTCTATGGATTCCATTAAAGCATTTATTGTCATGGAAACATCAGGGGTCTGCTGGAGACATGGGGGACACCCCGGACACGTCACCAGCGCACCACCAGAGCAGAAACATCATTTAAATTTAAATATTCTTTTAGCTGTTCTGTTACTTCTTATTCTAGAAATAGCGTGTGTGTGTGTGTGTGTGTGTGTGTGTGTGTGAGATATTTTTATCTCTGCACAGTTGAACTACAGTTTGTCAGCTACAGAAGAGCTAACCTTAGTTTATTTTCTTTTTTCTTATTAGCGACCGTTAGCATGCTAATTCTGCTAACCTGAGCAGCATTAGCATGGGGACCATCTTGCAGCCTGACGACTACAGAAACTGATCTGAGGTGAGATATGTTTGCACATGTTTGTCTGCACCCTGCTAGCAGTGGCGGCGGTGTGGAGGGGGCGATGGTGGCGGCGGTGGCGATGATGCTGCAGATCCTCGTTTGCAGATGAATTTAAAGCTGCTTCCTTTCTCCTGCAAAAGCATCTGCAAAACGCTGACTCACACACACACACACAGACACACACACACACACACACACACACACAACGGCGGCGACCACAGAAGCAGCTGGGGGCGGAGCCTGACTCTTTTGTCATGGTTTCCTGAAGGTCCCGCCAGCCAGTTTGGTTCTTGCTGTAAGCGGGTTGCTAGCAAAAGACAACGTGTTAGCATCCTGCTACCATACGTCTGACCTTGTTGACCCCCACAGACGTGACATCTTCACTGACGGCCGCAGCTCAGATGTACCGCTCTGATCATGTGACCTCCTCCAGCGCTCGGTTGCCGGGGGAAACAGCCCGCGTTCTTAGAACTCGTCCAGACCGTCGAGTTTAGTTACAGTAAAGGAAGCACCTGACATTTACCAGAAGTGATGTCACAGGAAGTCCTGTGGAGGCTGTGGTTTGGGCGGGGGGGGGGGCTCTCAGCAACCGACCCGTCGGTTTCCATCCGATGGGTCGGTTTCCATCTGACGGGTCGGTTTCCATCTGACAGGTCGGTTTCCAGATCAATAAACAACCAATAAAAGCCGATTTTGTTTTGCAGTCAGTTGTATTCAGTTGAGCCAATCAATAAATACACAATAAATAATCAATCAATCAGGTTAAATAGACCCTTAAATACAAAATAAATATAGAAAATGACTTGTTATAAAAATACAAACAGCTAGGAAGACACTGGCTGGTGCTGAGAGAACGTCTATCATCATCTTCATCAGTTCTACTGAACATCAGGCTTTGTGCTCAATCCTACTCTATCGTCCAATCAGAGCACAGACACAGACTCAAGAATGTCATGTGACATTAAAACCGTTTCTGATCACATCGTTTCATTTTAGCCCCTCAGATGACCTTTGACCCTCTTTGCCTGCCGCCGCCGCCGCCTCCTTCGTTCCTCCTTGGTGTTGTTGGACAAGGAGCTCGCCTCCTCGTAGAGCCACGGCAGCTCCCACAATGCTTTGCTCTGGACGGTGACGTCATCCGTCTGAGGGACAGAGACGAGGAATAAGGAGTTCATCAGCAGCTCAGGACATCCCCAAAGAAGGCTTATGACCACTTATGAAGGGTTATGAAGGGTTATGAAGAGTTATGAAGACTACATACAGTGTATACCTACATAGACCTTTAAGACTATATATACCTACGTATATTAACCTTTCATAAGACTACATATACCTACATAAACCTTCCGTAAGACGACATATACCTACATAAACCTTTCATAAGATTACATATACCTACATAAGTCTGTCATAGGACTACATATACCTACGAAAACCTTTCATAAGACTACTTATACCATGATGTAAACCTACTTAGACCTGCATAGCCTCACATGTCCTGTGGCTAGAGGGCGTAGGCCTGTGTCGTGTCTGGCGTCTATGTCGCCCTACCTGGATGCGTCGTAGCGCCTGCAGCCCATTCAGGAGCTTCTGCTGCTCGTTGAACCGATGCCGCTTCAGTTCCTGGATCTTCTTCAGGATGTACCTCAGCTCCGTCTTCACATCACTCAGCTGAGCACCGTTAGCGTTAGCAACGGCGTTAGCGGTTGGGGGGTCAGAGGTTGGCAGCTGGATCAGCATCTGGCCAATCATCTTGTCGTAGGTCTCCAGGACGCCCCCCATGTACAGCATCCTGGCCTGAAACAGGAAGATGGATGAGACAGAACCCAAACAACCAGAAACTAAGACTGTTTTAAAGCAGCGGAAAAACTATGTGGGAGGGTTGTGGGGGTGGGGTGGGGGGTGAGTCAGAGGTCATTGGCCCCCAGAAACCACATTTGACACGATGATGGTTAATGCAACACCTGCGAAGATGTGGTGAGCAAAAAGTGAGTGGGAGGCTAAGCGGCTTCGCTAACACGTTCCACTGATCCAGCTGTTAGCAGCCAGTTAGCACAGAAGCTAATATTTCCCCCCTGTTGTTTCCATTGGTGATGCATTCAGGTGCCGTTCGGTGAGCTGCTGGTGGGATTTCCCCCACGCAGAGCCACGCTAGCTGTTTCCACCTGCACCCATGCTGATGCTAAGCTAGGCTAGGCTAGCACTGCCCCCCTCAAGCTCAGACAAGTTTTTTACCTCCAGTTTTCCGGAAGGCGGCTCCCGGGAAAACAGCGGCTTCCCGGTGAATATGGCTCTATTTGTTAACTTCTGCACAGAAACAGAAAGAAAACACAGGCGTGATGGTTTGAACACGCGGACAGTGAACGCAACACGACTGATTTGTCGGCACCGGGCGGCAGGACTCACCGTGATGCTCTTGTAGTAACGCAGGAGGTCATGGATGGTCTGGTTTATCTCCACCGGGATGTGGGATCCCCCAGCCTGACTCCAGGCCAGACTCAGGCAGACCAGCGCCGTCACCATGGCGATCATCCTGACTCTACTGGTGCTCACCTGTGGGGGCCGGGCGTGACTCGCTGCTGCAGGTAGGACCGTCCTGAACGTCTTCTGCTCGGCTGACAGAACTTTGTGTCTTTATAGAGAGGCAGAAAGGTCGAGAGACACCACGGCGCCTCGGGGAGAGCGAGTGACGATGGAGGTGTGAAAAACTGTGGTTGTTCTGTTTCCTTTAAATCACCCAACTTCACAGAAGAGGGTGAGTGGTCTCAGGCTGACAGCGCCCACACGCCAGGCTACTGACAGCTGATTGGCAGGTTCTGGGTAGACGGGTTCTCTGGAAAAGCCATCAGAACCCAGGACCCGACAGACATCCGTTGAAGAACGGCGGCGTCTCCCAGAGAATCATACAGCACCAATAAAGAACCTCCAAACTCTGTCCCCGCCCTCTTCCGGGTCACCCTGCACCCGATTAGTGTCCAGAATCTGGACGGTACTGGTTTGTTGGGTGGGTGTGTCTCGCTCAGGTGTTTCTGGGTGGGCCTCATGGGTGTGGTGGCTCCGCCCACTGGGACACAACGGTACAAACAACACGCGTGACGCGAATGTCACGTGACGCGAATGTCACGTGACGCGAATGTCACGTGACGCGAATGTCACGTGACGCGAATGTCACGTGACGCGAATGTCACGTGACGCGAATGTCACGTGAAGCGTCAGGGCCAATCACAGCCGGCCGCAGCAGGAACGATGGCCGCTGCCCCCCATTGACACAACGATTCACAGCAAATTCAATGTTGCAGCTAACTGCTAGTAGCAGCTAACAGCTACTAGCTGCTAACTGTTGTTGCTGTCAACTGATTGTACCTACTGACTGCTGTTGCTGCTAACAGCTACTAGCTGCTAGCTGCTACTGGCTGTGGACCGGAGGTGGAACCCAAACCTGGTTCCGTCCTGCAGGAGCTGGACTCTGGTGGACCGGGAACCCTGAAGGGTTCTAACGGAACCGGTTCTGCTGGAACTCATCAGGGTTTTAGTCCTAGAACAGTTGGACTTCCAATCGGCATCAAACCTCTGGACATCCTCAAGACAGGAAGTGATGTCACGAGGTGTCAGGCTTAGAGGAAACAGTGAATGTGTGTCTTTTCTTGTCAGCGCACACACACACACACACACACACACACACACACACACACACACACACACACACACACACTGATGCGTCCAGGTGGAAAACACCTGCTACTTCTGAGGAAACTCCCACAAACAGAAAGTGAAAGCTAACTCTTTCTGATAAATGGGACTTCCAGGAGCATCATGGGAATTACAGTCCTCCTCTAGACAGCCAATCACAGCACGGCATTCCAGTGGTTATCAGTAATTTTATATCAAAGCTTTAAAAAAAACCCACATGAATGAATGCATTGATCTGAATCAGCTGATTTGTTTTAACATGTGAGAAATGTTGCATTCAAGAACGCTGGAGAATTCAGTACCGTCTCACGTTATGTGTGTAAAATAAGGTGTTTAAAAAGGTGAAAAAGACAAACTGGAGCTGGAGGTTTTGTGCTGATGTCTGATTTTATTCAAACGAACAAGAAAAATAAATAAAGTTAAATTATTCATGAATAAAATACATTAAATTACCATAAAATTAAAAGTCCCTGTTCGACTAGATTGAGAAATGACCTGAGGTTAAATAATAAAATAACAAAATAAATAAAATAAACTGAAACTAAACTCCCTCTTTAATAATAAAACAGACATTTCAAAATAATTATTCAAAAATTTAGCTCGATGATGAGCAATGCTAAGCTAACTAGCACCAGAGGCTGATCCTGAGATTGAGGATTATCGGTCATGCGGCGGACAGGAAGTGGGCGGGTCCACACCTGTGATAGACAATCACAGAAGCTGCCTGGTAGACCTCCTTGAACTGCGCCAGCGCTTTCCTCTGGGCGAGCGGATCGTCCACCTGCAGGGGGCGAGAGAGTTCAGCAGCTTAAATCTGATTGGCTCTGAAGTCTGAAGCAATCTGAGGCAGCTAACATGTCGCTAACGGTGCTAAGTTAACCTTTATCTTGCTCAGTTTGCTGAGGACGTCGTTCCTGTCGTGGCACAGGCCGCTCTTCAGCTTCTCCGTCCTCTTCTGGAGGTCCTTCAGAACCAACACCACCTGGGACCGGTCCAACGGGGCCAGCTGGTCCAGGAGGGCCGGGGTCCCGGTCCCGTCCTGGACCGGCTTCAGGATGCTAGAGAGGATTTTCAGGTAGACCTCCAGGGTGGCGTTCATCAGGTGGACGTCTTCTGTTCTCTGTGGATCAGTTTATACACGCTGTCAATACAACGTAGAGGAATCTGGTTCTGGTTCTGGTTCTGGTTCAACTGAATCTCAATGAAAAGAAGCTGCATGTCAAACAGGAAGTGGAGCTTCTGCTCACCTGGCAGGTGGAGTTGATGCTCTGGATGACGGAGCTGAACAGAGGGTTGGTGACGATGTCTGACTGCTTCAGCTTCTGAAACACCAATTGAAACAAATGTGAACGCGCCGAACCGGTTCCACACCGGATCGCAGATCCGGCAGTCCTGTCACGATCTGAGGCTTAAGACGTTTTGTTTTCACAATTTATTCCCACTTAAACTCTTTGAATCAATTGCGACACGTCTGCTGTTTTAATAAAGTTTAATTTAAATTTAAATTTAAACTGTATCCTCTGTGAGACGACGTTTAAAGTTCTAAAGCCCAACCAGATGGTTTCACCTGGACTCACAGAGGTCGCGACCGCGACAGAAATGTCAGTCAGACCATATTTTTTATATTTTCTTTTAATCGATTAATCTATCGATCTATTGATTTATCGATCTACTTTTTTTAATAATTTAATTTACACAGAAATCATCAGAAACATGCTAACGCTGACGACGTGGCCGCAGCCCTGTGGGACGCCACGGGGAAACTCACCAGAATGTCTGTGATGGACTCATGGGTTCGAATCAGCTTCTCCGACAGGAACTGGATGGGACTCGCCCATGAAGACGCCGCTCCCAGTAAGACCAGTAAGATCAGGGGACACACCGAACTGCAGCGCCAAGACATACCGGACCTGTTCAGGACAGACGAGCTGAGAAAGTTAAGTTGTCTGATCCCTGGTTCGATATATATACAGCTGTGTGAGCGTGTGTGTGTGTGTGTGTGTGTGTGTGTGTGTGTGTGTGTGTGTGTGTGTGTGTGTGTGTGTGTGTGTGTGTGTACCTGTGGTCTGTGGGCTTTCAGTAGCATCAGACAGTCTTCTCTAAAACAGGCGTCTTCTGCTGTTAAACAAGACACACACACACACACACACACACACACACACACAAACACACACACACACACACACACACACACACACGCAGGACAATCCCTGGTTATGGTGGTTTAACTGGAGACCAGTTTCCTCAGAAACCTGGAAACCTGACGACGACATCAAAGCCGCGCCGCGTTACTGACGCTCACTGGACTTTTTAAATAAAGTTTCTTCGAAGACGAGGTTCCTCGAGTTCTCGCGAACCGAATCCCAACAGAACCGACAGATTGATGACATCACAGGTGGGAGGTCGTTTGCCGAGTCATCACATCTGTCCAGGATGGGGCCTCAGACTCCTCCTCTTTGCTGACACACCTGAAGGCCTCGATCGTGTTGAGAATCAGCGCCTCCTGCAGGAGAACGCTGGACTGACGCCTACAGGTCAGGGGGGAGTGGACACATATAGAACCTCTAAAGTTCCACCAGGTCCTACTCCTGATGGTCGTTATGGGTGTGGGTGGGGGTCAGAAATGTGTTCCTGGGGTGAGGAACATGTGAAGAACCTGGATGCATCTGAACTCACCAGGAAGTGATTCACCCCGACCGCAGTCGGGGAGGCGGTGCGTCTGGCGGTCCAACAGTCATCTCTGAACCCCCCGAGGTCTAATGGGGAAGACCCCCCCCACCCACACCCCCTCCAAGAATGTTCAGAGAAGGTCAGGAGGCTTCTGGTAACGTCCCTCTGAAGGCGTCGTCTGTTCCACCAGGAACACCAGGGCGGGGTTTGACTCACTTTGACTCATGATTCATGATTAAGCTGCAGGAATGAGAGGTGACATCATCATTAAAACGGTGACATCATCGTACAGGTGAAGGTAAATCATCTCAAAGTTCTTCCACCTCTTCATTTTGTGTACATTAAAACTAGTCCAATCTGGTGCTAACAACGCTAATCAGGAGGCTAACAGGCCGACAGCGCCACCTGCTGTCTAGGGGCTGAGGTGGGAAACTCTTCCTCGCACTGACTGAACCACAGGAGGCTGCAGTGCCTCATCACAGCCACTAGAGGGAGGCGTCAGTCTGACCTCATGGTTCCCCAATCACAAGCAGACTTCACTCTTATACTGTTCCCAATAAACTTTATTAACGGATTAACGGGCAATCTGAATATAAATACATCAGATCAAAATATATTAATATATAAAAAAATACTTCCTGCTGCTTTCAATCAGTGCAAGTTTCACTCAAGTGCAACAACAACAATAATAATGACGATAATATTAACAATAATAAAAATTAATAATAATAATTTACGGTATCAATAAAGTTTAGCCACGCCCCCAGTGGAGAGAATGAAAGACTCCAAACAGAAACAATAAGTCCTAAAAAAAGTTTCTACTGCAAAAATAAAACTTAAAAGTTAAATGATGATGGTGATGGTGATGATGGTGATGATGATGGTGATGATGATGATGATGATGATGATGATGATGATGGTGATGATGATGGTGATGATGCTGATGATGATAAATGATGATGATGATGATGATGATGATGGTGATGATGATGATGATGATGGTGATGATGATGATGATGGTGATGATGGTGATGAAGGTGATGAAGATGATGATGATGATGATGATAGTGATGATGGTGATGATGGTGATGATGATGGTGATGATGATGATGATGATGATGGTGATGATGATGATGATGATGATGATAGTGATGATGGTGATGACAATGATGATGGTGTTTGGGTGATGATGGTGATGATGATGATGATGATGGTGATGATGATGATGATGATAGTGATGATGGTGATGACAATGATGATGATGGTGATGATAATGATGATGATGATGGTGATGATGGTGATGACAATGATGATGGTGGTGATGATAATGATGATGATGATGGTGATGATGGTGATGACAATGATGATGATGATGGTGATGATGGTGATGAAGGCGATGAAGGTGATGATGGTGATGATGATGATGATGGTGATGGTGATGATGGTCTAGATGCTGTGATGCTCTGCTAACTCGTCCAACCACCTGAGGATGAAGGTGAATTCTCTGACAGCCTTCAGGACTCGTTGTCTCCTCTGCAGTCGGACAAACCAGTAACTAGTAATGCTGCTAGTAACCGTGGTAACAGGTAGGACTACTGGTTTCTGGTAACCGTGGTAACA